>NW_011494447.1:34370-35886 GCF_000754665.1 Bison bison bison | reverse complement strand
AAAAGTGAAGGAGTGGGAAGTGCTCCTTCAGATATGGCAAGACCTCTTGAGGGCCCCAAATCAAGTGAGGAGGGCAAGCCTTGCAGTTCCTTGGGTGGGGGTGGGAGACAGTCAGTGCAAAGGCCTACTCGAGATAGGAACATGGGCGGACGGTGCCTGGTAGCAAGAAGAGAGCAGAGTTGAGGTGGATGGAAGGAAGGTAAAGACAAAATCCTGGAAATTCAGTAGAGTATAGGGGGAGCCAAATGGATGGCCAGTAAGGGGATTGAAACTGTGTTGTGGGAAAATGTTTTGCATTTTATCCCCTTATACTTAAATTTTGAATCATGGAGTCATATTTTTACTTCAAAAAATTAACTTTTGAAACTAAGAGAACAAATGAGTTAATTTCCCAAGGTGGTGAATCAGGTGGCTTAGAATTGATTCCACTTCTGCCTGACTCCAAACCTCAGGCTGAGCCTCAGTTATAGAGGAGACACGTGACCTTTCTGCAACTTCTTCACCATTTCCATCAAGTCTTCAATTTTCTGTGAAGACTTGGCCTGCCCTGTGGAGACAAAACCAAACATTTTAGTATGTAATAATGAGAAGCCTAAGGAAGGGCCTGATAAATTGGGCTGGGACTGAGGTGGGCTGAGGGCAGGTCTCCAGCCAGAGTGGTGCCTCTGCTCCTTGACCTGAGGGAGACACTGCAAAAGAGATGAATCAGAGAGACTCCTTCATAGTCATCTTTTCCTAAAGGGTGATTGACACTATAGATTTCCCCTTCATAAGACTCAGAGCAAGAGAAAGGGTACACTCTTACTGTTGATACTGTTCAAGGCTTGGTCAAAGCTCAGGATGTAAAAACAGAAAAGAAGAAGTAGTATTAAAAATTGGAAACAAGGAGTTAGAAGTCACTGTAACTGGTAGGTGACATAATAAACTATAGATTTATAGAGAATATTACCCAAAGAAATCTCAGAAGGAATAGTGAGAAATTTTAATGATGTATCTTTAAACATATAAACACAAATAGCTTTCCTATATATATGTTTCATATTCAGTTCAGTTCAGTCACTCAGTCATGTCTGACTCTTTGTGACCCCATGAACCGCAGCACACCAGGCCTCCCTGTCCATCACCAACTCCTGGAGTCCACCCAAACCCATGTCTGTTGAGTCGGTGATGCCATCCAACCATCTCATCCTCTGTCATCCCCTTCTCCTCCTGCCCTCAATCTTTCCCAGCATCAGGATCTTTTCAAATGCGTCAGCTCTTTGCATCAGGTGGCCAAAGTACTGGAGTTTCAGCTTCAACATCAGTCCTTCCAATGAACACCCAGGACTCATCTCCTTTAGGATGGACTGGTCGGATCTCCTTGCATTCCAAGGGACTCTGAAGACTCTTCTCCAACACCATAGTTCAAAAGCATCAATTCTTTGGCACTCAGCTTTCTTTATAGTCCAACTCTCACACTCATACATGACTACTGGAAAAACCATAGCCTTGACTAGATGGAGCTTTGTTGACAAAG
>NW_011494447.1:25693-34217 GCF_000754665.1 Bison bison bison | reverse complement strand
TTAAGCCAACTTTTTCACTCTCCTCTTTCACTTTCATCAAGAGGCTCTTTAGTTCTTCTTCACTTTCTGCCTTAAGGGTGGTGTCATCTGCATATCTGAGGTTCTTGATATTTCTCCTGGAATCTTGATTCCAGCTTGTGCTTCCTCCAGCCCAGCATTTCTCATGATGTACTCTGCATATAAGTTAAATAAGCAGGGTGACAATATACATCCTTGATGTACTCCTTTTCCTATTTGGAACCAGTCTGTTGTTCCATGTCCAGTTCTAACTGTTGCTTCCTGACCTGCATATAGGTTTCTCAAGAGGCAGGTCAGATGGTCTGATATTTCAGAATTTTCCACAGTTTTTGGCAATCCACACAGTCAAAGGCTTTGGCATAGTCAATAAAGCAGAAATAGATGTGTTTCATATTAACTTGCTTATAATCAATATAACCCTAACCCTTAATAAATTAGTAGATCCAGACAATTATTATTAGTGCTATTAACATGACAATAAAAATAACTGGACATCATGAGCTATTCGATGTAAAAATACAATGGAGGATTCTTGTCAAAAAATAATGCTAACACTTGTTACGCCTATCAATCTAGATAACCAATTTAGAGGATATACAGGGACAGAGGACCATTTAAGCGGCATATGTGCATGCAATTAGCAACATCCACACTGGGAAACTTCACAGGAAAAAGAACTCAGTTTCTTTAATTTAAAAAGATTTTAGGGGAAAAAGGAGACAGGAAGACCCTTACAGACAAAAAGAGATTAAAGAAATGTATCAACCAATCTCAATAAATGGACAATGTTTGGATTTTGATTCAATCCAATACACTTTTTAAAATATTGATGACACAATCAGGGAAATTTGAAAACTGATTACAGATACTTGAAACAAAGGAATTATTGTAGCTGTTCTTCAGATGTGGGGCTTCCCTGGCGGCTCTGATGGTAAAGAATATGCCTGCAATGCAGGAGACCCAGGTTCAATCCCTGGGTCAGGAAGACTCCCTGGAGAAGGGAATGGCTACCCATTTCAGTATTCTTGCTTGGAGAATTTGATGGACAGAGGAGCCCGGTGGGCTACAGTTCATGGGGTCACAAGGAGTTGGACACAACTAAGCGACTAACACACACATTCAGAAGTGGTAATGCCACAGTGGTTACTTTTCTGAAAATAGTACTTAGTTTTTAGAGATATACATGCAAATATTTATGGATATGTTATGATGCCTGGGGTACTTCAAAATAAAACAGTGGAGTAGGTGGTAGGGAGGAGCTGAGGATAATGAAGAAACAGGATTGGTCAAGAGCTGATAACTGCCAAAACTGAAAGATGAGTTCACAGGGTAATTATCCTTAGTTCTTAATTTTTTTTTAACTGAGTTACAGCTGGTTTACAATGTTGTGTAAGTTTCTCCTTGCACAGCAAGATTTGGTTATAAATCTATATATAAACATTTTCAGATTCTTTCCTATTATAGATTATAAAATACTGAATATATTGAACATAGTTCCTGTACTATAAGTAGGGTCCTGTTGACTATATTTGCATTTCGATTCCACACATAAATGATATCATGTGATATTTGTCTTTTTCTGATTTACTTCATTTAGTATGATAACCTCTAGGTTCACCCATGTTGCTGCAAATGGCATTATTTCATTCTTTTTATCTTGTTTGTTGTCCACTCACTAAATCATATCTGACTCTTTATGACCTCTTAGACTGCAGCACACCAGGCTCCTGTCCTCCACTATGACCCGGAGTTTGCTCAAACTCTTGTCCATTGAGTCAGTGATGCCATCCAACCATCTCATCCTCTGCTGCCCCCTTTTCCTTTTGCCTTCTATCTTTCCCAGGATCAAGGTCTTTTTCAATGAGTCAGTTCTTTGCATCAGGTGGCCAAAGTACTAGAGCCTCAGCTTTAGCATCAGACTTTCCAGTGAGTATTCAGGGTTGATTAACATTGTATAGGAGGATTCTCTTGTATCCACACCTTCTCCAGCACTTATTATTTGTAGATTTTTTTTCATGATTGTCATTCTGATCAGTGTGAGGTGATACCTTAGTGTAGTTTTGATCTGCATTTCTGTAATAATTAGCAATGTTGAGTATCTCTTCATGTGCCTATATTCTTTTGTATATGCTTAAACTTTTCCATAATAAAAAGGTTTTAAAAAATCACCCAAACATCCAATCAAAATAGAGAAGGTAAGTAATCATTTATACAGAAGAATGGAAAAATAGAGAAAACAAGTAAGCAAAAACTACACTAAACGTTAATTATATCTGAAAAGATGTATAACCTTAGTCATAATTAAAAAGATGAAAATGACATGTTGTATCTAGCAGCTTGGTAAAGATTAGTAAGTCTGATAATGCCTTGTGTTGATTACAATGTAGAGAAACAGGCACTAATGCACACTGAAAGACTGTGAAAACCGATGCAAACTTTTGGAGGACAGGTTGGCTGCATCAACATTTTCAAGACAAAATTTCACTTCTATGAATTTATCCATCAGATATGCTTGGTTACATATCTATGTCAAAAATGGGAAACTTGAATGCCCATCAGTAGAGAACTTATGATTCATGCCCACAAGAGAATACTGTGCAGCCATTGAAAAGGAGGCAGAGTTATATGTATTAACAATGAAAGAGATCCAAGATAGACTGAAAGGAAAGAAAGTACAAAACAGTATAATATAGAATCCCATCTGGCTACAAAAAGAGGTGAAAAAAATATTTTGTCAGTCTAAAAATATATGTGTCTTATTTCTAGAAAATTTCTGGCTCAAATCACACAAAAATATTTTCAACAGTAGTTCTTTTGGAAAGTAGAAGTGGAAGGATAGGTAAGAGAATGTTTACTTTTCACTGTATACTTCTGCATATGGTTTTACTTTTACTTTTAAATGTTAATAGACTTCCCTAGGTGACCCAAAAATGAATTTATAGTTTTCTTGAGCAACCATTTGTCCAGGTATTATTAATAGACTAGGCAGTGAGCTGCACCTTTATTTTTTTTTCTTTATCGCATATTATAAGGTAAGGCACAGAGTGGGAAAGCAGAATATATCTGTTGAACAAGTCAACTAATATATTGTTAATAAAAAAAATTCAAGGGTACAACTGCCTATGTTATTATATGAGCCCCTACTTTTTACTTCTTATTTTAAAAAATTTCAAATTTACTTAAAAGTTGCAGAAGTAGAACACATAGCTGTATATGCCGTTCACCCCAATTTTACATTTGCTAATAATCATGAACTTTGAGAATAAGTTGCAGATACAATTCTTCATTACCCCCAAATATCCTAGTGTGAAGTTCTGAAGTACAAGGACATGCTCCTGTGTAGTAACAACAGTACAACAATTAAAACAGAGAACAGCAGTGAGAGATATTAACATGTGATCATCAAGTGGTACTTTAAAAATGTCTCCTACTTTCACTTTTATAAATTAAAAGTTCCACAAGTATCAGTTACATAGTCCTGGTAGAAAAAAACAAATATTAAGATTAAAAACGTTCCTTCACCTTTGCATTGCCCTTAGAAACTAGATTGGAGAAGGCAATGGCAACCCACTCCAGTACTTCCAGTACTGGAAAATCCCATGGACAGAGGAGCCTGGTGGGCTGCAGTCCATGGGGTCGCTAAGAGTCGGACATGACTGAGCGACTTCACTTTCCCTTTTCACTTTCATGCATTGGAGAAGGAAATGGCAACCCACTCCAGTGTTCTTGCCTGGAGAATTCCAGGGACGGGGGAGCCTGGTGGGCTGCCGTCTATGGGGTCACACAGAACTGGACATGACTGAAGCGACTTAGCAGCAGCAGAAACTAGATCCCTCCATCAGAGTCATCAATTAGGAAAGCAGCCTCCAGACATCTTTCTGTGCAACCTACACAGTATTGCAATTTTTCCATCTTGCTTTACTCTCATAAAAATATCTGTTTTGAAGATCATATTGTATCTGTATGTCTAATAATTTACAAGTTGACTTGGTTAAGTGGATTTTAATTCCACTTCCTCTTCATTTTAGAAATCCACTGCACAGGTATATCCCAGTGTGCATGGGATTTAGCTATTCCCTTCCCAAGTTTTCCTACCACCATCTAGGCTCCAGTAACTGTCCGATCCATGCATCTATATATGTCTTGTGTGATTCTCTAGGAATGTGACCAAAAAGGGGAGAAGATAATTTAAATGTTAAAATTTGTGCCAGAAGGACTACTGCAAAGCCTTTACCCTTTCTTCCTCTCATCAGAGTATGATATGGTCTGTATGTTTACACTATTGTTAACGCTAGATACCACTGCCCCCTTTTTTAAACAACCTAATAGACTGAAAATGGAATCTTGATGTCTTATTTTCTTTCACTGCTATAGAATGAATGTTTGTGTCCCTCCATATTTCATTTGTTGACATCCTAAAGTCTGATGAGATGGTATTAGAGGGTGGGGCCTATGGGAGGTGATTAGGTCATGAGGCTGCAGCCCTCATGAATGAGATTAGCACCTTATAAGAGACCCCAGAGAGCTCCCTTGCCCATTCTGCTATGAAGACACAGATGGACATCTAAGATTCAAGATATTGGTCCTCACCACACGCAAGAAATGGTATTTCACCAGTTGTAAGACACTAGTGAAGTCAACTGCATCTAAATAAGCTAGCTTAATGAACCTGAAACAAAGATACTAAGAGGTTTCTTTAGCACAGTGGTGAACACAGTAGGTGCTTAAGAAAAGAGATCTATATGTATCTGTTCTGTTTTTCTTTTTGATTTTAGCTGAGGATTGTTACTGAATGCCACTCCCTGCTCCAAGCAAGCTTTCTGTGCTAAGTTTATTTCATTATGTAAACCTTCATTTATTAAAAAAAAAAAAAAGGCCACAAAGCACCTGTCACGTACAAAACTACTGCCTGCAGGTGTGACGGACATGACCAAGGCGGGTTCATGAGAGAATCTTAACAAGGGGAGACAGGCAGGCCAAGAAGAGCAGCGTCAACAAGCTGAGGGATGCGTGTTCCTTGTACAATTCTCTCCCCTTTTGTGTTAACACCTAGGAGCATATCCTTCGAGGGGTGGACAAGCCTGGGAATATTTTTTATCTTTCTCTTCTATGCTAGGCTGTAATTTCAGAAAACTTTATAACTGTAATGAGCTGCCATGCCTCTCCTTTCCCGGTGAGGTGGGAGCCATTGCTCAATAGGTCAGTGTCAGGAAGAAAAAAAAACGTAATGCTATGTGGGGCAGTCTGGATCCTGGTTTGGGGGAGGGGGAATCTATTGTTGAGGACCATTATGGAACAACAGGGAAATTCAGGTGTTCGGTGCTGTGAGATGAGATATGGGACGGACTCCTTCCCTCAGGTGACACAGCCCCGAGAACAAGTCCCTTTCTGTTGCAGGAGATGCCCGTGGAGACGCTCAGGATCAGATTGAAAGGATGCCCTCTGCCTACTTTAACGTACTTAAGCAAAGCAGATGGCGCCAAACGAGGCCAAAGGAAGTGAGTGAACGTGGGACACGGGCCTGTGGGTGATTCCTCGCGGCACCAGGCAGAGCCGCCAAGATCCTTCCCATGGGGCTGAAGGTCATTTTTTCCTCACGCCCGCCCCGACTCTGAGGAACCGGCGTCTGCGTGCGCTCCCTGCCCGCCCAGCCTTCAACAGCCGCGGTTGGGGGCCGCCGCCAGGCCCAGCTCTACCTCTGGCCTCGTCAGTCGGGCCCACGGCTCCCGCCGCTTCAGCATTCGACGATCCCGGCCGCCCAGCCATGTCCTCTCAGTTCACCGGCTGAGCGCCTCCTCTGGGATTGGACGGAACCCGCGCCAGGGGCGGGGCGGCCTCAGCACGCCTGCGCAGTGCACCTCTGCGCCGTACCCTTCTTCCAGGCGGCAGCTAGGGTGGCGGTTGGGCAAGCTCCGGTGCGCACGCTTGAGTCCACCCGGAACAGATTCCGTGCAGAGCAGGTGTGGGGCGCGCACGGGTCTTCCAGGCTGGCGATTGGCTAGTTGAGGAGCCGGCGACCTGCTAATGACAGAGGTCTCACGAGGGACTGTCCCAAGTGGCGTCACCCACCTTGCGAGGAGGGCACCTGAACCTGGTGGTGGGGAGCAGAGTCTCTGCACATGTTGAGAGGTTGGCGATTTACCCAAGGACTCTGCGTGGTTTTCTGGAGGGAGGCCGTAAATTGTCCCCCAGTTCAGTTCAGTTCAGTCGCTCAGTCGTGTCCGACTCTTTGCCACCCCATGAATCGCAGCACGCCAGGCCTCCCTGTCCATCACCAACTCCCGGAGTTCACTCAGACTCACGTCCACCGAGTCAGTGATGCCATCCAGCCATCTCCTCCTCTGTCGTCCCCTTCTCCTCCTGCCCCCAATCCCTCCCAGCATCAGAGTCTTTTCCAATGAGTCAACTCTTTGCATGAGGTGGCCAAAGTACTGGAGTTTGAGCTTTAGCATCAGTCCTTCCAAAGAAAGCCCAGGGCTCATCTCCTTCAGAATGGACTGGTTGGATCTCCTTGCAGTCCAAGGGACTCTCAAGAGTCTTCTCCAACACCACAGTTCAAAAGCATCAATTATTCGGCACTCAGCCTTCTTCACAGTCCAACTCTCACATCCATACATGACCACAGGAAAAACCATAGCCTTGACTAGATGGACCTTTGTTGGCAAAGTAATGTCTCTGCTTTTGAATATGCTATCTAGGTTGGTCATAACTTCCCTTCCAAGGAGTAAGCGTCTTTTAATTTCATGGCTGCAGTCACCATCTACAGTGATTTTGGAGCCCAAAAAATAAAGTCTGACACTGTTTCCACTGTTTCCCCATCTATTTCCCATAAAGTGATGGGACCGGATGCCATGATCTTCGTTTTCTGAATGTTGAGCTTTAAGCCAACTTTTTCACTCTCCACTTTGACTTTCATCAAGAGGCTTTTTAGTTCCTCTTCATTTTCTGCCATAAGAGTGGTGTCATCTGCATATTTGAGGTTATTGATTTTCTCCCGGCAATCTTGATTCCAGCTTGTGTTTCTTCCAGTCCAGCGTTTCTCATGATGTACTCTGCATAGAAGTTAAATAAGCAGGGTGACAATATACAGGATTGACGTACTCCTCTTCCTATTTGGAACCAGTCTGTTGTTCCATGTCCAGTTCTAATTGTTGCTTCCTGACCTGCATCCAGATTTCTCAAGAGGCAGGTCAGGTGGTCTGGTATTCCCATCTCTTGAAGAATTTTTCACAGTTTATTGTGATCCACACAGTCAAAGGCTTTGGCATAGTCAATAAAGCAGAAATAGATGTTTTTCTGGATCTCTAGCTTTTTCCATGATCCAGCGGATGTTGGCAATTTGATCTCTGGTTCCTCTGCCTTTTCTAAAACTCACCCCCTCCTTATTGCAAAATTCAGACTTAAATTGAAGAAAGTAGGGAAAACCACTAGACCATTCAGCTATCAGCTCAATCAGATCCCTTAGGATTATACAGTGGAAGTGACAAATAGATTCAAAGGATTAGATCTGATAGAGTGCCGGAATAACTGTGGACAGAGGTTCCTGACATTGTACAGGAGGCAGTGATCAAGACCATCTCCAAGAAAAAGAAATGCAAAAGGAAAAAGTGGTCATCTGAGAGGCTTTACAAATAGCTGAGAAGAGAAGCAAAAGGCAAAGAATAGAGAAGATATACCCATCTGAATGCAGAGTTCCAAAGAATAGCAAGGAGAGATAAGAAAGCCTTCCTCAGGGATCAATGCAAAGAAATAGAGGAAAACAATAGAATGGGAAAGACTAGAGATCTCTTTAAGAAAATTAGATATACCAAGGGGATCAGATCAGATCAGATCAGTCGCTCAGTCATGTCCGACTCTTTGTGACCCCATGAATCGCAGCATGCCAGGCCTCCCTGTCCATCACCAACTCCCGGAGTTCACTGAGACTCACATCCATCAAGTCAGTGATGCCATCCAGCCATCTGACATTTCATGCAAAGATGGGCTCAATAAAGGACAGAAATGGTAGGGACCTAACAGAAGCAGAAGATATTAAGAAGGTGACAAGAATACACAGAAGAACTATACAAAAAAGATTTTCATGACCTAGATAATCATGATGGTGTGGTCACTCACCTAGAGCCAGAAATCCTGGAGTCTGAAGTCAAGTGGGCCTTAGGAAGCATCGCTAGGAACACAGTGAGTGGAAGAGATGGAATTCCAGCTCAGCTATTTCTAATCCTAAAAGATGATGCTGTTAAAGTGCTGCATTCAATATGCCAGCAAATTTGGAAAACTCAACGGTGGCCACAGGACTGGAAAAGGTCAGTTTTCATTCCAATCCAAAAGAAAGACAATGCCAAAGAATGTTCAAACGATCACACAATTGCACTCATCTCACATGCTAGCAAAGTAATGCTCAAAATTCTCCAAGTGAGGCTTCAACAGTATGTGAACTGAGAACTTCCAAATGTTCAAGCTGGATTTAGAAAAGGCAGAGAAACCAGAGATCAAATTGTCAACATCT
>NW_011494447.1:23874-25593 GCF_000754665.1 Bison bison bison | reverse complement strand
TCTTCAGAGATGGAAATACCAGACCACCTGATCTGCCTCCTGAGAAATCTGTATGCAGGTCAGGAAGAAACAGTTAGAACTGGACATGGAACAACAGACTGGTTCCGAAGAGGAAAAGGAGTACATGAAGGCTGTATATTGTCACCCTGCTTATTTAACTTATATGCAGAGTACATCATGGGAAATGCTGGGCTGGATGAAGCACAAGCTGGAATCAAGATTTCCGGGAGAAATATCAATAACCTCAGATATGCAGATGACACCACCCTTATGGCAGAAAGTGAAGAACTGAGGAGCCTCTTGATGAAAGTGAAAGAGGAGAGTGAAAAGCTAGCTTAAAACTCAACATTCAGAAGAGTAAAGTCATGGCATCTAGTCCCATCACTTCATGGCAAATAAATGGGGACACAATGCAAACAGTGACATACTTTATTCTCTTGGGCTCCAAAATCAATGCAGATGGTGACTTCCTTCCTTGGAAGAAAAGCTGTGACCAACCTAGGCAGCATATTAAAAAGCAGAGACATTACTTTGGTGACAAAAGTCTGTCTAGTTAAAGCTATGGTTTTTACAGTAGTCATGTATGGATGTGAGAGTTGTGCCATAAAGAAAGCAAAGCACTGAAGAACTGATGCTTTTGAACTGTGGTGTTGGAGAAGACTCTTGAGAATACTTTGGATTGCAAGGAGATCCAACCAGTCCATCCTAAAGGAAATCAGACCTGAATATTCATTGGAAGGACTGATGCTGAAGCTGAAGTTCCAATCCTTTGGCCACCTGATGTGAAGAACTGACTTATTGGAAAAGACTCTGATGCTGGGGAAGATTGAAGGCAGGAGGAGAAGGGGATGGCAGAGGATGAGATGATTGGATGGTATCTCTGACTTGATGGACATGAGTTTGAGCAAGCTCTGGGAGTTGGTGATGGATGGGGAAGCCTGGCATGCTGCAGTCCATGGGGTCACATTGTCCTCCACAACTGAGTGACTGAACTTAACCGAACCTACAGATGCTAGCATCCTCCATAGGATAGTGTTGCAGGAATTGGGATGTGTCTCGGGGATCAAGGTAAGGGGGGTGAAGTAATGTGACACAAGCCTTGAGTGTTTCTTCTGGACTATTCCTCTCTAATTGGCAATCTAGGAACAGGATTTTCCCTAAATTCTACTTGCCCAAGGAAACAGAATTGGGCGTGAAGAAATGCTGCTGCCCTGTGGCCACTTCGTATAACAAAAACTTAAACATCAGTGCCGATGGGCTCTTATTACTCTGAAGCCCTCCAGGACTGTCAGTGACACTTGCTCTCAAGTAATGTCCCAGGGTAAAGCATTGGAAAATAATTCAAAACAGGGCAACTTCCAGGAGGCCAGTTTCAACAGGTAAATGGTATTCATGATGGGTAATTTTCGAAAGTATCTGGAAAAATACTCTACCTCATTCACTATTAAATCAATGCAAACCAAAACCATCATGAAGAATCAGCTCACACTGGTCACATTGGCCAGCACCAAAAAGATCTACAAAGAATAAATCCTGCAGAGTGTAAGGTATAGTTCGGGCCAAGGCAGAAAAGGACAGACGGCCTCAACGGAAGTAGGTTACCTTTATTCAGGCAAGGAGGGGCGACAGTCGGCCTAATGACCAGGCTGAGTGCCGAGAGGGATCAGGGAGGCTTCATATTTATAGGGAGGTTTGTGGAAGCGGTAAGGGAAACGTTAA
>NW_011494447.1:20959-23774 GCF_000754665.1 Bison bison bison | reverse complement strand
GAAATGTTAATCAAGCAGCATGTTTTGGGTATTCTTTAGTTGAGATGGCATTTGTAGTTGGGCAGGGGATGATAAGTCTTCTGAGCAGGTGTAGGGGGTGGAAGGTTTCTGGACAGGGAGTGATAAGTCCCAGATAGATACAACTGGCCTGGAGCACCAGGGAGGGACCTAAAGTTCTGTTTTGTTTTCTCCGAAGTTAGATGATTCAGCAAGGGCCTTTGAGACTGTTGTTTTCTTTTTTAGGCCCAAAGACTCCTTCACAGAGGGCATAGGATAAGAGGAATCCTCCTTTTCTCTGGGTAGGTGTATGAATGGGTGCAGGAACTCTGGAAAATAGCATGGAGTTTTCTTAAAAAACTAAAAACTGAGGTACCATATTATCTGGCAATCCCACTGCTGGGTTTAGATCCAGAGAATGTCAGAATTCAAAATGACACGTGTGTAAGGTGAGCGTGGAGAAGAAGAGAGCGAGGCAGGCAGTCAGGCCGAGAAAGACTTATTATAGGAAGAAAGAAAGTGACTGGCTTTAGAGAGAAACCAGTGCTCAGCCTTTACAGCCAGCCCTGCTTAGTTTATCTTCAGCTGGGGTCTTGTGATCATGGGTCTCACGGGCGGGTGGTCATGTCTGGTACCAGCAGGGAAAAACAGGATATCAGCCTTAAAGAAAGAACAGGATGCTCACCAGGGTGATGTGGCCACTGTGACTTCATGCCTTGTTTGTCAGGTCACCACAATGGGCGTTTTACACTGTCCGCTGTGAGGCCCTTGTGGACCCGACGACAGGCACCCTGGCTTGCAGGGCAGCACAGTGTATAATAGCCAAGACACTGGATTGACCGAAACCTGCAGCAGCAGGAAAATAAAGATAGAATCGTACGCCTCTACACTGGAGGCCTGCTCAGCCTAAAACATGGAATAATGAATCCTCTTTAAGAAAATTTATTACAGGATTTTCAGATGAATACAAGTTTCTGATTTTCAGAAAATAATACTGAATTGAGTAAAAAAAAATTGAAGGATTCTAGTGAGAAACCTGATGTCTTCATAAAGCTGCTAACAAAAGGGATTAGTTACAGAGAACTGATTAAACTGGTAAATATGGTTGTAATTTTTATGGTCTCTATCTCAAAGGATTACTGGTTTAAATCTGTGTTTTCTATGTGTAAGAAAAAAACTTTGCCTTCAATTAATTATGACTTGCATTAAATAGTTTGGTAGACTATGCTTTTTGGAACATTTATCTTTTTTTCTCTACCTGGTCTCTACTAGTAACATGTGCTTCTCTCAAAGATTAATCCATGCATAAGTGTGCACGGCCAGTACCATGAAACCGCAGGTCGCTCATCAAATCAGTTATGGCTCCTTTGGTCACTGTATTATTATACTGGACTATAACTAGTTATACTAATCATTGGTTAAATTTGTTCTTTGTTTTCAGAGTGTGCTTTGTGCCTCTGTGATGCATTATGTCAGCCACTCCATGCTGCAGTACTTATATCCTGTCTAATTTGTTAGATTATTGTCTCTTAGAGTAACCAGTGTGTTAATCAGAGCCCCCACAAAGTTAATATGACTAAAAATATTTGAAGAAGTAATTGTAATAATGTGATTCTAGATATGAGAAGAAACAACAAGGGAAAATGTCTCCTGGATTACAGTTAGAATCCAGAGAATTTTAATTATTGATGGGGCCTGGTCCAAAACTTAATACCTGGAGTGATATATCAAGAATTTTTTGACTGAACTGGGATGAACCTCCCATTGGCATGGGACAAACATTGATCTTGAAATGTTTCCCAACAATGTCATTCATGACCGAGAGGGGAAGACCTGAGAAATGGAATCAGCAATTGCAGCTCCTCAGTGTGAGCCAGTGTGCCCTGAGAAAGGGGAATGCCTGCCACCTGGCAGTCGTTAGACTGCAGCCACTCCAGCCACTCCCTGTGGTGAAACTTGAGGGAACTCTGAGAATGCAGGATTACAGGCCCCCGATAGCTAAGATACATAAAATAGATTCAATGAACCCTGACTCTGGCATCTTCCCATGCATAGAAAAGCACTAAATTTATTAAATTGAGGTGCTGCCTCTTACATTTGAAGAATTTCTAAGTCTTCAGGTGTAAAGTAGGTACTTTTCCAAAGGGAATAAGGGAAGACAAGTCTCAACATTTAAAAATAGTGGCACTGATGGCAGGCACTCCCAGGAAGATCCATCTGACAAGAAAAACGTCTCCTCTTCTCCCACAAGATTATGGGATGGACATTGAGAGGGGGGAATTGTAACCAGGAAGGGTTAATTTTAAATTTACACTGGATCTGCTTCTGTGACTTTAACCTTTTTTTGTTATAATGAACATACAAAATGGCCTACTTCAGGGAGATAACGTGAGCTGCCCACTCATAAAGGACTATAAGGAAGTGAAACCAACACATTCCCCTGCCTGAGGCTTGCCCGTCTAGGGGACATTCGCAAGGATTGGATAGCCTTTTTACTTTGTTTCCTCACCTTCTCACCATCTCTGATTCATAAAAGAACCTGGCAAACAGGCCTGGACAAAATGTTTATTTTCTTGGCCAGTTCAGTTCAGTCACTCAGTCACGTCCGACTCTTTGTGACCCCATGGACTGCAGCACTCCAGGCCTCCCTGTCCATCACCAAATGTTGGAGTTTACTCAAACTCATGTCCATTGAATTGGTGATGCCATCCAACCATCTCATCCTCTGTCATTCCCTTCTCCTCCTGCCCTCAACCTTTCCCAGCATCAGGGTCTTTTCAAATGAGGCAGTTCTTCACATCAGGTGGCCAAAGGATTG
>NW_011494447.1:17568-20512 GCF_000754665.1 Bison bison bison | reverse complement strand
AGCATCTTTCAATTTCATGGCTGCAGTCACCATCTGCAGTGATTTTGGAGCCCCCCAAAATGAAGTCTGTCACTATTTCCACTGTCTCCCCATCTATTTGCTGTGAAGTGATGGGACCAGATGCCATGATCTTAGTTTTCTGGATGTTGAGCTTTAAGCCAACTTTTTCACTCTCGTCTTTCACTTTTATCAAGAGGCTGTTTAGTTCCTCTTCGATTTCTGCCATGAGGGTGGTGTCATCTGCATATCTGAGGTTCTTGATATTTCAATTTTGTTCTATTTTAAACTTTTGCTAATGTTATATTTCAAATGAAAATGCAGCCATGTAAATGAACTTTTTGTTTAATGTGTTCTTTCTAGTATAAGGTTATGCGTAAGTGGGAAAAGTGCAACACAAATGGGGACGTATGCCTTTTGGAATTTTTTAGATATAATCTCTACATCTCTCTATATAGATATATATACACACTATAGGTCAGCCACATATATCAGTTCAATTCAGTTGCTCAGTCGTGTCCAACTCTTTGCGACCCCGTGGACTGCAGCACACCAGGCTTCCCTGTCCATCACCAACTCCTGGAGCCTACTCAAACTCATGTCCATCGCGTTGGTGATGCCATCCAGCCATCTCATCCTCTGTTGTCCCCTTCTCCTTCCGCCTTCAATCTTTCCCAGCATCGGGGTCTTTTCTAATGAGTCAGAAATGAAACATTTCCATGTCTATTTCTGCTCATTCCTGTATGTAGAGGTTATTCCATATATCTGTTTGTTCTGTTTAGTCTCCCTCCTGAGTGATTGCGTGCTGCCTTCCTGGAATAGATACAACTGCTGGAACAGGGATGTCGGTCCACCTGGGGGCAATTTTGCACCCCCTTGGACAGCTGACAAGCTCCGGACAGTTGGTTGTCATACCCGAGAGGTGCTGCTGACATCTAGTGGACAGAGGCCAGAAATGCAGCTTAATATTCTGTTGCGTGCAGGACCGCCTCAGAGCACAGTCCCTGAGTCGTGTCCAACTCTTGAGATCCCATGGACTGTACCCTACCTTGGGATTTCTGTCCATGGGATTTCCCAGGCAAGAATACAGGAGTGGGTTGCCATTTCCTCCTCCAGGCGATCTTCCTGACCTGGGGATCAAACCTGCGTCTCCTATGTCTCCTGCATTGGCAGGCGGATTCTTTTCCGCTGAAACACCAGCTTTGTGGCCCCAAACGTCTGTATTTCCAGGTTGAGTAACTGTGCTAGATGGTCAAACCAAACTTCTTTTAAAATAGGATCCTTTGTGATTTTCAGCACAGACATTTGTTTGGGAAGAGCTCTTTGAGGGAGAAGATGGCGTGTTATAAGTCGGTGTTCTTGTCTTCTATCACCAGGCACTTAGTCTGAATGAAGGTGGAGATGTCCACCGAGGTTTGCAGTCACTCCTCAGGGAAGTGAGCACGCCCGGCCCACAAAGCCTGCTCACAACTGCCAACAGACTGTTTGGGAAAAGACGTGTGATTTCCTGCCAGTAAGTAGTGCTCCCACATTGATGAAAAAGAAACTGAAAATAAAACAGAAATTACGGAAGAGCAGAAATAAAGAATAGCTGTACTGCCTTAAAAATGTGCTTAGAATTATACTTCTGTAAATTGAGAATTTTGTGATTGCCTCTGAATTGTGTCCTTTAAAAATGATTGTTTCTGATATCTCATGCTCCCAGGTGTCAGTTTCAACTTCTCCATCCTCCTACACCCACATCTGCCTTCCCCCATCCCCATCTCAGTGACCACAACCCCTAACCCCTGTCTCATCTCTGCTGGGCACTTTCTGTGGAGCTGACTTTTCGAGATCTCTTAAATTTGTCCCCTCTTCTGAATCACCATTGTCATTGCTGGTGTCTGGGTTCTCACACCTTCTACACTGTTATTTTAATTGTTTTCTAACTGATCTCTCCAAGTCCAACCTGGTCCTTCTATACTACTGATAGAGTAGTCTTTCTAAAATTAAAATCTGTCCCTAAAAGATAAGATTTTGTATCTGAGTATTTCCTATTTACTGCAGCGTGTGATTCCGAAGTTCCCTAGTCCAGTAGAAGCCTGCCATTATTCAATAAGTGAGAATCAAACAACTGTGCCAAACGATAAGCAGCGGGATGCTGTTTTAAGATGAATGAAATGATCAGGCTAAGTCTGGCCATCTTACCAGTTGGCAGCTCCAAGGATTATTCTGTAAGATGCAACTATAACCTTGTCCTGGCTGCTGTTGGGTGCTGCCCACTGCAGATTGCCTGCTCTGGGCTTCAGTGTCCTTGGAGATGATTCTGAGTCCTTCAGCTACTTAGGTTTTCTAGGATAAGCACTTGTGATGCCAGGAATCTTCTGGTTAATGGATGCTCATTTTTCAATATGAGCCATATCTTTGAATATTGTAATTGGGGAATATTGAGGACACAGGGGATCATTCTCCACTTTTCACGGTCGCTTGGGTTCTTCTCTCTACATCTTCTTTCCTCTGTAGAAGCTAAAATGTTTGAGGACAGGAGATGGGCAAAGGATGGGAGCCAATTGCCAGGCACATGATATCAGAAAACAAGTTTTCATGAGGTGAGTTATGTGTGAATTTTAATGTGTTACATATAATGCCCTTCCTGATTTGACTCCAACTTACATTTCATGACTCATCCCTTGTTACTTTTCCCCCTAATTCCCTACACACACACACATGCACACAGACACAGACATGCACACACACATGCACACACGCCTCCCACACGCCCCGCGCGTGTGCACGCATGCACACACGCACACATGGACGCACGTACACGCGCTCACACACAGACACACAGACACACAGACACACACACACACACACACACACAGATTCTACTCCTGGAAGACCTACAAGACTTTGATAGCCTAGTTCAAGTCTCCCAGTCATTCCATGAGGATGTTTCAGACCCTCT
>NW_011494447.1:13157-15426 GCF_000754665.1 Bison bison bison | reverse complement strand
CCCATCCTGAACCCTCCTCCCTCCTCCCTCCCCATACCATCCCTCTGGGTCATCCCAGTGCACCAGCCCCAAGCATCCAGTATCGTGCATCAAACCTGGACTGGCGACTCGTTTCATACATGATATTATACATGTTTCAATGCCATTCTCCCAAATCTTCCCACCCTCTCCCTCTCCCACAGAGTCCATAAGACTGTTCTATACATCAGTGTCTCTTTTGCTGTCTCGTATACAGGGTTATTGTTACCATCTTTCTAAATTCCATATATATGCGTTAGTATACTGTATTGGTGTTTTTCTTTCTGGCTTACTTCACTCTGTATAGTAGGCTCCAGTTTCATCCATCTCATTAGAACTGATTCAAATGAATTCTTTTTAATGGCTGAGTAATACTCCATTGTGTATATGTACCATAGCTTTCTTATCCATTCATCTGCTGATGGACATCTAGGTTGCTTCCATGTCCTGGCTATTATAAACAGTGCTGCGATTTGAATATGATAATGGCTGGGGTCAATAACTCTCAGTTTGGAATTTGACCTCTGTCCACTTGACAATAGCATATTACACAAAAATGTACATGCCCAGAATATAGTTGATGCGGTCTTTAAAACTGGTGGACTCTGGATGTCTCATCAAGGTTTTCCCTCCAAGAAAAGCAAGGCCATGAAGCTGATTATATCATTGAGCAACACTCAGAGTGAAAGTGTAGCTCCCTCTGGCCTATATGCCTTTTCTAAGCAGATCTTCCAGTGCAGGCTTGAATATTAGCTACTTTTCCTCTTAACTTTGAGAAATAGTTTTTTTAATTGAAAGGTCCCTTTGAGTGCTTCTCTATTTATCTTTAAAAAAAACACAATTTCTTCTGAGAGTGATATAGAGAGCTTTGTGTCTCTGTTTATCAATTTTTCTCTCCCACGTGGTAGTACTTGATCTGCTGGGACAATGGAATATTATTACTCAACACTAGTATATACTAGTGAAAATTTAACATCAATCAGCATAAATGCACAGAAATAATAATTATTTGTGCCTATATGTTATGTTCCGTGGGCTTCCCTGGTAGCTCAGTGGTAGAAAAATCTGCCTGCAATGCAGGAGATAGGGGGTTGACCTCTGGGTCAGGAATATCTCTTGGAGAAGGAAATGGCAACCTTCTCCAGTATTCTTGCCAGGAGAATCCCATGGACAGAGGAGCCTGGCAGGCTACAGTCCATGGGGTTGCAAAGAGTTGGACACAACTTAGGACTGAACAGCAACAACAAGGGTTCTGTGAATTAGACATGTGATTTGATTTTAATTTCATGCTTTTACCAGGAGAAGAAGACAGCACAGATGATGGTCAAGCCACATTCAGAATGGGACACGTGGGGGAGGTGTGTGCCCAGGTCCTGGAGCTGCCCTGCGCGGGGCCGAGCTGAGCACGCGCATCCTTCTGCCTGATGAGGACACAGGTCTTGCTGCGGTGAGCCTCGACGTTGAGTCAGCGTCTATGGATCCAGCCTGAGCATGTTCTTTTTAAACTTTTTGTTCTGTATTGGGATGTAGCTGGGTAACAATGCTGTGGTAATTTTAGATGAACAGTGCACGGACTCAGCTATGTACACTCACACACATGCATCCATCCTCCCCAGACTCCCCTCCATCCGGCTGCCATATACCATTGTGAGAGTTCCCTGTGCTCCACAAAGGCCCTTGCTGGCTATCCATGTTAAATATAGCAGTGTGTATATGTCCATCCCGGTCTCCCTAACTATCCCTTCCCCCAGTCCTTCCCCCTGGCAACCCTAAGTAGCCTGAGCTAATTTTTAAAAGTCCAGCCATTGGATTGCATTTGAGGCATTTCCAATTTAGGGTTGTGCTGAGTGAGTGAGAGTTGCTCAGTCATGTCCAACTCTTTGTGACCCCATGGACTGTAACCTGCCCAGCTTTTCGGTCCATGGAATTCTGGAGTGGGTTGCCCTTTCTTTCTCCAGAGGGTTGTTCTGATGGGTGCTAAATAAACACCACTGCATGGCTTTGGTGAACATGTGTATGCATTTCCACTGAGTGTACATCTAGGAGTAGAATTGCTGGTATAAACAAATTCTGATAGAGCCTAGAAGAGAGTTCCAAAAATAAGAACGTTATTATTTATTCTAAAGAGAGAGGCTAGTTGCTGCTGCTGCTAAATTGCTTCAGTCATGTCTGACTCTGTGCAACCCCATAGACTGCAGCCCACCAGGTTCCCCCGTCCCTGGGATTCTCCAGGCAAGAACACTGGAGTGGG
>NW_011494447.1:9481-10534 GCF_000754665.1 Bison bison bison | reverse complement strand
CAGAACTCAGCATCTAGTCACAAGTCATGAGGGGGAGGAGTTAATGAGCCAGTAGGTGGGTGGGTACCAGGCTATTGTCATGTAGCTTTTAAGACTTAACTAATTATTTCAGGTGGAAAAGCACTTACTTATGAGAAGTTCAGAGCCTGGACCAGTCCAGAAAAGTTGACTGGGGACAAAGTTCAAGTTTTTCTTCCCAGATTAAAGCTGGAGGCATTATGACTTGGAGACTTTTCGAAGTTTACAAATGACTGATGCTATCTAGGAAGCCAAGGCAGACTTTACCAGAATGTCAGCTGAGAAGAACCTGCCCGTGTCCAAGGTTGCACACAAGTGCTTCGTAGAGGTCAATGAGGAGAGCACGGAGGCAGCTGGGGCCACGGCCATGGTCATGAACTCTTGGTGCTGCAGAATGAAGCCAAAATTTTGTGCAGACTGCCCTTTCCTCCTCTTCGCCAGGCACCAGGAAGCCAACATCATTTTGTTCTGCGGCAGGTTCTGTTCTCCATAAGAGGTGCGATTGATTTACTTCCCTCTCTTCACTCTCACCCACCCTGGCTTACTCCAGATTCTGGGGCCAAACGGACCCAGTGGCTTGAATACCAAGTAAAGTGTGATTATGGTGACAGGTCCCCCTCATCGAGTCTTTAAGAGGATTTAATTGGTTGATAAAAAGCTTGGAGGCTTGCCTGGTGGCTTAGGTGGTAAAGAATCCACCAGAAATGCAGGGGACCTGGGTTTAATCCTTGGGTGGGGAGGAGTCCCTGGAAAAGGGAATGGCAACTCACTCCAGTACTGTTGCCTGGATAATTCCAAGGACAGAGGAGCCTGGTGGGCTACAGTCAATGGGATTGCAAAGAATCGGACAAAACTGAGTGATTAGGACTTTCACTGTACTTTAAACAGTATCTGTTATAGTAGACAAGATATCATTATTGGAAAACAGTCAATTGCGTTTTTATGCATCTAAAAAACAACAGAAAATGTAGTTCATTGGGGAGGGATTAGGGGTTAGGGATTAGGGATGAGGGGTTGGGGGTTGGGGTTAGGGCT
>NW_011494447.1:4354-5838 GCF_000754665.1 Bison bison bison | reverse complement strand
CTTTTTTTTTTTTTTTCTATGGAAGTGGACTTAAGCAATCCTCACAGCAGAGAGGCATATTTTGGGGTAGCATGTTCTACTTGCTTTGACATGGATATACCCGATTTGATTATGGATTCATCTGTTGAAGAATACCCTGATTACGTCAAGCTTTTAACTACTATGGATAGTGCTGCTGTGCCTAAGTTCATCTTTGTTTGCGTTTGGGCATGGATTTTTCAAAGCAGTTTCCTAAATACTGGAAGTACGATTGTTGGATCCCAAGGTGAGGTGTGTTTAGCTTTAGAGAAAACTTCCCAACTGTGTTACAAGGTGGCTGTGCATGCATCCCACCAACAGTGAGGGAGCGTTCCTGCTATTCCTCAGCCTGCAGCAATTGGTATTGTCATATATTTAGAGTTTAGCAGCCTAATCGGAGAAGGCAATGGCACCCCACTCCAGTACTCTTGTCTGGAAAATCCCATGGACAGAGGAGCCTGGTAGCCTGTAGTCCATGGGGTCGCTAAGAGTCGGACACGACTGAGCGACTTTACTTTCACTTTTCACTGTCATGCATTGGAGAAGGAAATGGCACCCCACTCCAGTGTTCTTGCCTGGAGAATCCCAGGGACGGGGGAGCCTGGTGGGCTGCTGTCTATGGGGTGACACAGAGTCAGACACGACTGAAGTGACTTAGCAGCAGCAGCAGCCTAATGTGTGTAGTGTGATAGCTTGTGACTTTAATTTGTAATTCCCTAACAGAGGATGGGATGGCTGGATGGCATCACTGACTCGATGGACGTGAGTCTGAGTGAACTCTGGGAGTTGGTGATGGACAGGGAGGCCTGGCGTGCTGTGATTCATGGGGTCGCCAAGAGTCGGACACGACTGAGGGACTGATCTGATCTGATCTGAATGGTGTATGATGTTGAACTATCTGTATAACATTTGGCTGGGTGTCTGTTCAGATCTTTACTTATTTATACGGTTGTTCAAGAGGTCTTTGTCTATTTTGTGTCCAAATCCTGTATCAGATATGAATTTTGCAAATATTTTTCTCCTAGTTTGTGGCTTGTATTTTGATTTTCTGAATGAGGTCTTTCAGAATAGACATCTTTATTTCTATAAAGTCCACAATATTTTTCTTTTGTGGACTGACAGCTTGTGTGTTAAAACTCAAAGCTCATGATATACAGGCCAAACCCAGGGTCATGTAGATTTTCTATGTTTATGTCCACAGTTTTGATAGTTTCAAAATTTAAGTGTCTGTTAATAAATTTGAGCGAATTTGGTGACTACATTTCATTCTATACAGTTTCAAGTTAATTATTCCTTAACTATTTTGGAGAAGTTTTGGATATTGGCAATATTTCAGTTTGAATTTCCATAGTTTAATGGACCTAAGCAGAACTGCCCTGAGGGGCGGAGTCTCCACTTAGCTGTGCCTGCGCGAGTGAGGCCGGGCATGCTCCAGTTAGAGACGCGTGTAGGCATGTGGTCCTTGG
>NW_011494447.1:0-769 GCF_000754665.1 Bison bison bison | reverse complement strand
TGGTTTTTTTGAGTAAGGTCCTTTACAGAGTGAATGTATACATTTTTAAAAGTCAGTGTTTTAATTAATGTATTTAAAACATTTTGTATATTGGCTTTTTTGTTGTGTTTTAGAACTCATCACCAGACTCAGGTCATGTAGGCCTTTTGTTGTTTTCTAAACTGTTTATAGTTTTTAATTGAAATGTGGTGTCAGTTGCAAAGTTTGTGTTTATGTTCCTTTCATTCCGTATGGTTTTTAATCAATTGTTCCCTGGCCGTGTGTTGAGCAGGGTCATGGAGATTTTTGGCTCCATTTCAGTTTGGGTTTCCAGTCTGAGCGCTCACAGGAGAGCTGCTTCTGGGTGAGCCCTCTGAGGTCTGTGGGCGCGGGGCTGCCCGCTCTTCTCTGGCGGCCCGCAGCGGGCACCAACCCCCCTCTGACCCGTGGGCGCAGGACGTTTGCCTTCAGACTCGGCTCAGTGACCAACTGGCGGGAGCTTTGTCTCCTCAGCACCGTGAGGGCTGAGGCTTCTGGATAACCGGGCTGCGTCCAGGCTGAGAGGAGCGGGGTTGCCTCAGTGCCCACCAGCAAGGAGGCGCTGCAAGAGGGAAAAATGAGGACGAAGTAGACGTTTCCTGTGTCCAGCTGAGCGCTGACCGGAGGTCCATCTCAGAGGACTGGGGCGGGGCGGGGAAGAGCTCCATGTGCAAACGGCGGGGTTTTAGTTAGATTTCTGTTAGATGATCTAGAGGATGGCCAGTGATGCTCTCTGGTGTAGGTGGCCAGT
>NW_011494446.1:31500-31848 GCF_000754665.1 Bison bison bison | reverse complement strand
CAGACACAACTGAGCGACTTCACTTTCACATTTCACTTTCATGCATTGGAGAAGGAAATGGCAACCCACTCCAGTGTTCTTGCCTGGAGAATTCCAGGGACGGAGAAGCCCGGTGGGCTACCGTCTATGGGGTTGCACAGAGTCGGACACGACTGACGCGACTCAGCAGCAGCAGCAGCAGCAAACATGGTAAAAAGACAGTCCTTAGAATGGGAGAAAATAATAGCAAGCAAAACAACTGACAAAGAATTAATCTCCACAATATATAAACAGCTCATGCAACTCAATGCCTGAAAAATGAACAACCCAATCAAAAAGTGGGCAGAAGACCTAAACAGACATTTCTTA
>NW_011494446.1:26482-27510 GCF_000754665.1 Bison bison bison | reverse complement strand
CTCCAGTTTCATCCACCTCATTAGAACTGATTCAAATGTATTCTTTTTAATGGCTGAGTAATATTCCATTGTGTATATGTACCACAGCTTTCTTATTCATTTGTCTGCTGATGGACATCTAGGTTGCTTACATGTCCTGGCTATTATAAACAGTGCTGTGATGAACACTGGGGTACACGTGTCACCTAAAGAAATAAAAGACCTATATATAGAATACTATAAAACATTGGTGAAAGAAATCAAAAAGGACACAAATAGATGGAGAAATATATCGCTTTCATGGATCAGAAGAATCAATATAGTGAAAATGAATATATTACCCAAAGCAATCTATAGATTCAATGCAATCCCTATCAAGCTACCAATGGTAGCTTTCAGATAACTAGAACAAATAATTTCACAATATGTATGGAAATACAAAAAACCTCAAATAGCCAAAGCAATCTTGAGAAAGAAGAGTGGAACTGGGGGAATCAACCTGCCTGACTTCAGTTTCTAATACAAAGCCACAGTAATCAAGATAGTATGGTACTGGCATAAAAACAGAAGTATAGATCAATGGAACAAAATAGAAAGCCCAGAGATAAATCCACGCACCTATGGATACCTTATCTTTGATAAAGGAGGCAAGAATATACAATGGAGAAAAGACAATCTCTTTAACAAGTGGTGCTGGGAAAACTGGTCAACCACTTATAAAATAATGAAATTAGAACACTTTCTAATACCATACGCAAAAATAAACTCAACCTGGATTAAAGATCTGAACATAAGACCAGAAACTATAAAACTCCTCAGTTAGTTCAGTTCAGTTCAGTCACTCAGTCGTGTCCGACTCTGCAACCCCAGGAATCGCAGCATACCAGGCCTCCCTGTCCACCACCAACTCCCGGAGTTCATTCAGGCTCACATCCATCGAGTCAGTGATGCCATCCAGCCATCTCATCCTCTGTCGTCCCCTTCTCCTCCTGCCCCCAATCCCTCCCAGCATCAGAGTCTTTTCCAATGAGCCAACTCTTCGCATGAGG
>NW_011494446.1:21564-23329 GCF_000754665.1 Bison bison bison | reverse complement strand
TGACAAAGGGCCTCTATTATACATTACTATAAAACTAGAGTCTGGTCACTAGTTTGACAATTATAGACAATTGGGTAAAATTGTCTTTAATTTCTTATAAGCATTTTTGTAAGGACATTTACAACATAGTACACCACAATTGTCAGATAATAATATAAAGATGACATAGTTAATGTGAAATTTTTCCTTAGAGAATAAAAAGCATTTTTCTAATTGAGCATTAGGCTCTTTATATTACCAACTCTAGCTAAATAATGGAAACTGAAGTAACCAGAATTATTTTCTTATTCAAGAAAATATTATAAAATCTTTACAGAATAAAAATATACAAGATGGAAAACTATCAAGTTACTCATAGCTATTATAGTTTAACCTAAGATTATTTCTAAGCAATCACATTTAACTGGCAGTGAACACAGGGCCAGAGCTACTTTAAAGAAAGCTAAACAAACTATCCCTTATTTGATCTATACCATCCTTAGAGGAAACCAGTAGTAATTTTTTCACAATATAGAGTGCAACTCTGCAGGACTTTACCTGTATCTCATCCAAAATGGAGACGAGTAATATCCTGAATGTGTTTATCACAAGTTTTCAGTGCTTTCCTTACTGCCAATGACAATCAAAGTATTTACATTTCTATAATGTTCTCTTAATATTCCATCATGTTGACTAAATAAATGTTTAGAATGTATAATCATGTATTATTTTGTTAGTAAACATGTCTATCTGGTAACTCAGAATTGATCACTGAATTCCTTTGGAAAAGTTTGTCTTAATTATTATTTGAGAAGCACTTTAAAAATCAATTTCAGAATGGTTCAAATTCTTACATAAATTAATTTTGATATGAAGGGTTTTTAAAAATTGTTTCATAATTTGTAATAAATATCTATCCATCTATTGTTGTAACATGTTTCAAGCACTGAGTTAGGCATTAGTTAAATAAAGATAAACTTTCTTTTCTATACTTATGACTAAGACTATCTTTTATATAAATTTAATATATCCAAAATTTTAATATATCCAAATTTAATATATCCAATGTAAGAATGAAGTCTCAAATAGAGATTTGAGAAAATATCAGATTACTATAACATATTGCCTTGAGTAAAAAATATGTATGATGCCAACTAATATGGAAAACTGGTGCAATTATCTAATTTTGAAGATGACTCTGACTCCTTAAATGGCCCCTCTGACTCAAAAAAAATTAAGATGTATAAGCAATTCTATTTTGGATTCCAGAAGCCCAGCTTATTAAGTGACTCAGGTGTCCTCACTGAATCAGACAGTGAAATAATTTTATATCTGATGTCATAAAAGATAAGAAATGATGTTTTTCCTCTGGCTTACTTCACTCTGTATAATAGGCTCCAGTTTCATCCACCCTATTATACAGAGTGAAGTAAGCCAGAAGGAAAAACATCAATACAGTATACTAACGCATGTATATGGAATTTAGAAAGATGGTAACAATAACCCGGTGTACAAGACAGCAAAAGAGACACTGGTGTATATAACAGTCTTATGGACTCTGTGGGAGAGGGAGAGGGTGGGAGGATTTGGGAGAATGACATTGAAACATGTAAAATATCATGTAAGAAACAAGTTGCCAGTCCAGGTTCGATGCACGATACTGGATGCTTGGGGCTAGTGCACTGGGATGATCCAGAGGGATGGTATGGGGAGGGAGGAGGGAGGAGGGTTCAGGATGGGGAACGCATGTATACCTGTGGTGGATTCATTTTGCTGTTTGGCAAAA
>NW_011494446.1:18094-19896 GCF_000754665.1 Bison bison bison | reverse complement strand
AAGCCTCTTGAGAGTCCCTTGGACTGCAAGGAGATCCAACCAGTCCATTCTGAAGGAGATCAGCCCTGGGATTTCTTTGGAAAGAATGATGCTAAAGCTGAAACTCTAGGACTTTGGCCACCTCATGGGAAGAGTTGACTCATTGGAAAAGACTCTGATGCTGGTAGGGATTGGGGTCAGGAGGAGAAGGGGACGACAGAGGATGAGATGGCTGGATGGCATCACTGACTCGATGGATGTGAGCCTGAATGAACTCCGGGAGTTGGTGATGGACAGGGAGGCCTGGCATGCTGCAATTCATGGGGTCGCAAATAGTCGGACACGACTGAGCGACTGAACTGAACTGAACTGAATAAGTATATAACTTCTTGCTAAAAACTAGCAAAGGGGCACTCTTTCTGCCCTCTTCTGATGTCTATTTCAGAAGCTTTCTCTATCTCTTTTATACTTTAATAAAACTTTATTACACAAAAGCTGTAAGCAATCAAGCCTTGTCACTGGCCCCAGATTGAATTCCTCTCCTCTGGAGGCCAAGAATCCCAGCGCAGTTCACAACTCAGCAACAACCTTTCAATTAGGAGTCAGAAAACATGGAAAGATATGACCAATGGCTCATTTGTTATAATGTCAAAACATCCTACAAGAAAAAGGATTTCTAATGGAAAGCTGACTCATAAATCTAACCACCAGGGCATTAATTAATAAGGCCATCACTCTGATGTAAGACTTAATGTCTTAGTCAGCTCAAGCTGCTGTAACAAAATACCATAGACTAGATGGCTTAAACAACAGAAATTTATTTTACCATAGTTCTGGAGGATGGAAGTTTGAGATCAGAGTGCCAACATGGCTACCCATTGGTTAAACTGCTCTTTCTGTCTTGCAGATAGCTGCATTCTTGCCATGTGGGTCACATGGCAGAGAGAAAGCCCTAGTGTCTGCTGCCTGAAGGCCAGAAAAATTTTGTTTTCACTATGTAAGTTCCTTTAAGTGTACTAGTTATATAACTAAACTACACTCTCATGACTTCATTAAACTTTAATTACCTCCTTAAAGATCCAATCTGTAATGCAGTCATATGGGGGGTTAAGTCTTCAGTCTATTAATTTAGGGGATGGGACACAATTCAGCTCATAACACTTAAGAGAACTGAGATCAAGCACATATTACTACAAAATGAAGTCCACATTAAGACAAGACCTATTTGTCTGGGACTGTTCTAGCTAAACCTAAGACATACCAATAATTATCTTTATGCAAATAAGCTTATCCACACAATTTCAAGAAAGTGTAAATTGGGTTTCAAACATTTCTGATAGATTTCTATAACTGAGAATTACACAATACAATAATAAGGGAACATTTACAAGCATTAAAACAGAAACCTATGTGTTAGTATCATAATAATCACCTAAGCATTAGTTCATGTACAGTTGCTGCTGCTAAGTTGCTTCAGTTGTGTCAGACTCTATGCGACCCCATAGACGGCAGCCCACCAGGCTCCCCTATCCCTTGGATTCTCCAGGCAAGAACACTGGAGTGGGTTGCCATTTCCTTCTCCAATGTATGAAAGTGAAAAGTGAAAGTGAAGTCGCTCAGCCGTGTCCGACTCTTAGCGACCCCATGGACTTCAGCCCACCAGGCTCCTCTGTCCGTAGGATTTTCCAGGCAAGAGTACTGGAGTGGGGTGCCATTGCTTCAGTTCAGATCAGATCAGATCAGTTGCTCAGTCGTGTCCTACTCTTTGCGACCCCATGAATCGCAGCACGCTAGGCCTCCCTGTCCATCACCAACTCCTGGAG
>NW_011494446.1:9256-17994 GCF_000754665.1 Bison bison bison | reverse complement strand
CAGGACTCACGTCCATCGAGTCAGTGATGCCATCCAGCCATCTCATCCTCTGTCATCCCCTTCTCCTCCTGCCCCCAATCCCTCCCAGCATGTGCTTTAATTTGCTTCCTGGGGGTCCCGGGGGCTGCTCTCCAGACGGAGGCGCTAGGCTGGGCTCTCCTGCAGTGGGCCCCCCACGCCAGCCCTGCAGACCCTTGGGAAGGGTCGTGTGTACAGTTGTATGCATAAAATCCAAAAAAAAAAAAAAAAAGAAGGAGCATGAATACTAAAAACATCATAAAAGAGACATGGGGCAAATGACACTGAGCTAGAAATTGCCAGGCAGTCAGTGTAGGACTCTGAGACCTCGGTCTTGTTTTTGATACACATCTTACTCCATTAACCTAAAACTGTATCCATTGTCCAGAATTTCTGGAATGGGTCCCTAGTCTGATAAATTATCAACACTCAGATCCAGGGAAGGGCAGTAATTAACTTCTGTTCCATATACCTGAGGGAAAAACAACTGGTGATAAGTAATCTTTAGCCTGAATATCTGGTTGTAAAATGGCCCAGGGGGCATGAAAAAGGGTGGTAACTTAATCTGAGGATAAAGAGAAGCCATAAAGATGCTGTTAAACATTTTGACCTTTCAACTGATTGGTTAGGAATGATGTATTTTAAGGACAGGAGCCAACCAAAAATGTACAAATTAATACTGGTAAGGATATACACTGCCGTCCATCCCATGTTCATGAAGTCCATTCTTCAGCTCTATGTACAAGAACTCGGATTCATGTTTCAACACCAGGGCTCCTTTGTTAAAGGGATGAGATAGATGGCTGGATGGCATCACCAACTCGATGGACATGAGTTTGGGTAAACTCTGGGAGTTGGTGATGGACAGGGAGGCCTGGCATGCTGCGATTCATGGGGTTGAATAGAGTCGGACACGACTGAGCGACTGAACTGAACTGAACAGATGCCAGTGCAGGAGATGCAGATTTGATTCCTGGGTTGGGAAGATCCCCTGGAGAAGAAAATGGCAACCCATTCCAGCATTCTGGCTTGGAAATCCCATGTACAGAGGAACTTGGCAGGCTACAGTCCATGGGATCACAAACAGTTGGACACTATTTTAACAACTAAACAACAAAAACAACATACATATATCCCTTCCCTCTTGAACTTCCCTTATAATTGACCAAACCCAGCCCTACAGGTTGTCACAAAGAACTGGGTTGAGCTCCCTGTGTTATACAACAACTTTCCATCAGCTATCTATTTTACATATAATAATACCTATGTTTCAAAGCTACTCTCTCAGTGCATCCCACCATCTTCCTTTTCAGTTGTGTCCACAAGTCTCTATGTCTGGGTCTCTATTTTTGCCCTTCAGATAGATTTATCAGTACCATTCTTCTAGATTCCATATATATGCATTAATATATGATATTTGTTTTTCTCTTTTTGACTGATTTCACTATGTATGACTTCCCTGGTGGCTCAGACGGTAAAGTGTCTGCCTACAATGTGGAAGACCCAGGTTCAGTCCCTGCATTGGGAAGGTCTCCTGGAGAAGGAAATGGCAACCCACTCCAGTACACTGGCCTGGAAAATCTCATGAACGAAGGAACCTGGCAGACTAAAGTCCATGGGGTCGCAGAGAGTCCGACATGACTGAGCGACTTCACTTCACTTCACTATGTATAACAAGCTCTACGTTCATCCACCTCATTATAACTGACTTAATTTTTTTCCTTTTTATGGCTGAGCAATATTCCATTCTATATGTACCACAATTTCTTTATCCACTCATCTGTTGATGGATATCTAGATTGCTTCCATGTCCTGGCAATTGTAAATAGTGCTGCTTTGAACATTGGAATACATGTGTCCTTTTGAATTATGGTTTTCTCAAGGTATGAGGTCAGTAGTGGGATTGCTGCCTAATATACAAGCAGCTCATGAAGCTCAATACTAGAAAAACAACAACTCATCCAAGAAATGGGCAAGAGACCTAAACATACATTTCTCCAAAGAAGACACAGATGGCCAACAAACACATGAAAAGATGCTCTATATTGCTTATTATTAGAGAAACACAAATCAAAGCTACAGTGAAGCATTACCTCACATTGGTCAGAAGAGCCATCATCAAAAAATCTACAAACAGTGAATGCTGGAGACAATGTGGAGAAAAAGGAAACCTCTTTCACTGTCAGTGGGAATGTAAATTGGTACAGCCACTAAGTATAACAGCATGGAGGTTCCTTAAAAAACTTAAAACAGAATTACCACGTGACCCAGCAATTCCACCCCTAGGCATATATCCTGAGATATATGGATAATTCAAAAAGACACATGTACCCCAATGTTCAAACAGCAACACTATTTACAATAGCCAGGACATGGAAGCAGACTAGATGTCCATGGACAGATGAATGGATAAAGAAGTTGTAGTACATATGCACAATGGAATATTACCCAGCCTTAAAAAGGAATGGCTTTGAGTCAGTTTAATTGAGGTGGACCAAAATTTAATCCTTTGCCCATTAAAGAACACCTGGCTTATTTCCAGCTTTTAGCTACTATGAATAAAGTTTTTATGGCAATTCCCATATAGCTGTTTGTATGAAGACAAGTCCTTGTTTCTCTAGCATAATAGTCAAGAGTGCAAGTATTGGGTCATCTGCACATTTATTCCTGTTTAGAAAAAGTGTTCCTTGCTAGAAATTATTTTTGTTTTTAAAATTTAAAAGTAGTTAAAATAGAGTGTATCAGTGTGAAAGCTACTGGTTAGTTTTGGCTCACAATGTTAACCCATGGCTATGGATCCATGAACATTAATTATATATTAAATCTATTCCCCACTTCTTTTCACTCACAGGACTATATTACATTTCTCAGTTTCCCTTGCAATTAGCACAAATATGTGACTGCAAATGTGAATTAAACTTAAATGTACTGTTCCCAGTCCTGGTTCATAAACGTGTCCTGCACAACACTCCATGCTTTCTACCCCTCACATGGGCTAAAACGGCAAAGACCCAAGAATCCAGGCATTAGCCTCAGTCCCTTACTAACTATGTAGAGAAGGGACCCATCCTCTTCATTTGCAACATTTATTACCAGAAACTGTTCCTTGAGAAAGACTTCTGCTTTGCTTGAGTTATTGCATAATGGCCATAAAATGTAGCCTACCCTAGCTAATATAACTCTGAGGGAAGAACATTTTATCTACACCAAAGTCAGCATAACTTGCACCTGCATAGCTTATATGTGGAGTACAACATGCAAAAGGCTGGACTGGATGAATCACAAGCTGGAATCAAGACTGCCTGGAGAAATACCAATAACCTCAGATATGTAGATGACACCACCTTATGGCAGAAAGCAAAGAGGAATTAAACAGTCTCTTGATGAAGGTAAAAGAGGAGAGTGAAAAAGCTGGTTTAAAACTCAACATCCAAAAAATGAAGATAATGACATCCACTCCCATCACTTCATGGCGAATAGATGGAGAAACAATGGAAACAGTGACAGACTATTTTCTTGGGCTCAAAAATCACTGTGGCCAGTGATGGCAGCCATGAAATTAAAAGACACTTTATCCTTGGACAAAAAGCTATGACAAATCTAGACAGCATATTAAAAAGCAGAGATATTATTTTGCTGACAATGGTCTGTATAGTCAAAAGCTATGGGTTTTCCAGTAGTCATATATGGATGTGAGAGATGAACAATTAAAAAGGCTGAGCACTGAAGAAAGGATGCCTTCGAACTGTGGTGCTGGAGAAGACTCTTGAGAGTCCCTTGGACTGCAAGTGGTTCAAACCAGTCAATCTTAAAGGGAATCAACCTTGAATATTCATTGGAAGAACTGATGCTAAAGCTGAAGCTCCAATACTTTGGCTACCTGATGTGAAGAACTGACTCATTGGAAAAGATCCTGATGCTGGGAAAGATTGAAGACAAAAGGAGAAGTGGACAACAGGGGATGAGATTGTTGGATAGCATCACTGACTCAATGGACGTGAGTTTGAGCAAACTCTGGGAGATGGTGAAGGACAGGGAAACCTGGCGTGCTGCAGTCTAGGGGGTCACAAAGAGACAGACACAACTGAACAATAACTGCAACAATGTCAGTCATCTGGGTATGTAAGTCTTAACACCAACAAAATTATTTGATTATGCCCTTGGTTAGCCATGAAAAATGAAACTTCTCCCAAGGCATCCCACTGTTAAGGCATATGCAGACATATATCCCTGGCACAAAGATAAGTATTTTTAAATAAACAGGGAGGAAAGGGGCAAGGAATGGAGGGAGAGAAGAAATAAAGAGAAAAAGAACACTCAGGAAAAGTTAATATGGTACTGCATGCAAACTGTACAATTAAATAGTGTTTACCCAGAGCTAACCTCTATATGAGATAAAAATGCATTACAAAATGTTTTATGTTCTTGAAATGGCCACTTGTACCAAAGACTGAACCAAAGACTACCAGGAAACTAAGCCCAAAGCAAAAACAAATTCTTGACTATCCAGGAAAAGGAGGAACATAAGCTATCTGATAGCCAGAGATCATCTTAAACCCTATTTTATACACTTTTTAAAAACTCTTTCTCCAAATATCTGCCATAAAAGTACCTTTTATTTGTCTCTCTTGCTCCTCTAGGAAGACACTAGCTAAAAGTGAAATAAACGATAAACAGAAGCAGCAGAAATTGAAGCATGAGATTTAGATAATCCTCCTATTTGATAATCATCCCTTCAATGCCCAAACATTGGTTTGGCATATAAATTACAATTTGAAAATTCCAAGGGTTATAAGGCTTAAGGGTTTCACAAAATGATAACAAATTGTTTTCAAGAATCTATTTGTTTACCATCAAGAAGAAAAGACCTTAGTTTTTGTACAAATATGAGCTGTTTCAAAAATATTTTTAAATATTCACTTTAAAGCAAACTATGAAAAGTCATACATAATTAAATACATAAAATCAGCTTGAGAATTTAGAGGCTTTCTAATATAAAATTTTATTACAGTATATAATCATTTAGATTATATTTTAGATGACAAAATAACCAAATATTCTAATATTTCTGGTACTTTAGTTAATAATTTGCATCAAATTGGTTACTCTTAAATTCATATAGAGTACTTAGAAGAACTGATGTGTTTACTGGTAAGAATTAGCCTAAACAGAAATCCAAAATTTCAGGAAATTTGTTTTTCAAAGTCACTTGCCTATTCCTGTTTCTTTAAGCTCCAGCAAGCTAGCTGCTGAAAAAAATAAAAATGAATGCAAGTTATAGCATATACTTCATATTAACTCATAGGTTCTTATTAATTCATACCTAAATTCCACATCAACATCCGTTTTTTAAAATTCAGCTCTCAGTGTAAATCCTTCCTCAAAAAGACTGATTTAATTTTCTCAAAAACAGTTCTCAAAAGAGCTTAGAATACTGCCTCCCACTTAAAAAAAAATAGTTTAAAATACTTGAGCCATACACTGGTTCATTAACCTTCCAATCATTCTCTAATTACATATGTGGGGAGGCCAAAATTCCATTTAAACTCAAGTCTTTCCTTCTGACCCAGACAGTCTCTGTGTTTAAAATATATTTTCTTTTAAACCACATAATAGCTACAAAGGATAGTGGACAATGTAAACCTCTATTCTAGGATATTTTTCCACCTACAATCACTCATAAACTAAGTTTTCTTCTTAAATTTGAGATATATGCAATGGGGTGATTCTTTATGTTCTTAATTCTGTGATTCTTTATATTCTTAATTCTGTGATTCTTTATATTCAATCATAATGAAGGCTTGGATGTACCTCAGTACAATCTTTCAATGTAATATATTAAATGATTTCTCTAGGCCCTAAAGCAGTTCAGTTCAGATGCTCAGTCGTGTCTGACTCTTTGCATTCCATGGACGGCAGCCCACCAAGCTTCCCTGTTCATCACCAACTCCCGAAGCTTGTTCACAGTCATGTCCATCAGGTCAGTGATGCCATCCAACCATCTCATCCTCTGTTGTCCCCTTCTCCTCCCCTTCAATCTTCCCCAGAATCAGGGTCTTTTCAAATGAGTCAGTTTTTCGCATTAGGTGGCCAAAGCATTAGAGCTTCAGCTTCAGCACAGTCCTTCCAATGAATATTCAGGACTGATTTCCTTCAGGACTGACTGGTTTGATCTCCTTGCAGTCCAAGGGAACTCTTAAGAGTCTTCACCAACACTACAGATCAGAAGTATCAATTCTTTGGCACTCAGCTCTTTTTATGGTCCAATTCTCACATCCATACACGATTACTGTTATGAATCTTTGTCAGTAAAAAATATCTCTGCTGTCTAGGTTTGCAATAGCTTTTCATCCAAGGAGCAAGCGTCTTTTAATTTCATGGCTGCAGTCACTGTCTGCAGTGATTTTGAAGACCCCCAAAATAAAGTCTGACACTGTTTGCATTGTTTCCCATCTATTTGCTATGGAGTGATGGGAGCAGGTGCTTTATCATTGTTTTTGAATGTTGAGTTTTAAGCCAATTTTTTCACTCTCCTTTTTCACTTTCATCAAGAGGCTCTTTAGTTCCCCTTAACTTTCTGCCATAAGGGTGGTGTCATCTGCATATTTGAGGTTATTGATATTTCCCCCGGAAATCTTGATTCCAGCTTCTGCTCCATCCAGCCAGGCATTTCACATGATATACTCTGCATATAAGTTAAATAAGCAAGGTGACAATATACAGCCTCGACATACTCTTTTCCCAACTGGAACCAGTCCATTGTTCCATGTAAGGTTCTAACTCTTGCTTGTTGATCTGCAAACAGATTTCTCAGGAGACAGGCAAGGTGGTCTGGTATTCCGATCCCTTTAAGAATTTTTCACAGTTTGTTGAGATCTACACAGTCAAAGGCTTTAGCATAGTCAAGGAAGCAGAGGTAGATGTTCTTTGGGAATTCTCTTGCTTTTTCTATGATCCAACTCCAGAGTATCTGGCTCTATGTGAGTGATCACACCATGTGGTTATCTGTGTCAGTAAGATATTTTTTGTATAGTTCTTCTGTGTATTCTTGCCACCTCTTCTTAATATCTTCTGCTTCCTTTAGGTCCAGACCATTTCTGTCCTTTATTGTGCCCATGTTTGCATGAAATGTTCCCTTGGTATCTTTAATTTTCTTGAAGAGATTTCTAGTCTTTTTCATTCTATTGCCTTCATCTATTTCTTTTCACTGATCACTTAGGAAGGCTTTCTTATCTCTCCTTGTTCTTCTTTGTAACTCTGAATTCATATGGGTATATCTTTCCTTTTCTCCTTTGGCTTTCACTTTTCTTTTCTCAGTTACAATGTAGATGAAATATCATACTATGAAGAGAAACAGCATTACTGAAAAAGAAATTGCTGACTCTGTCCTTTAATGATACTGCTGTTTCTCTGCTTGACTAATGTTATATCTATACAGCATTAGAACAACCAGCTGAGCAGTTGCTCAAATTAACTAACAGTTTGATCTACTTGCTTCCAAACAACTTACACTGACTTCTACCACTGAATTTGTTATAAAAGACAAATATATTTACATTATAAAGACACAATCTATTTGCATTTGGCTGACACACCCTGAAAATGTTTGACAAACCTAGGATTTGACAAAGCATAGGTACAAGTGAAATGAAAGATAATAACATTTTTAAAAATGAAACATCTGGGTCAGATGGCAGTTCTATTTCCAGTTTTTTAAGGAATCTCCACACTGTTCTCCATAGTGGCTGTACTAGTTAGCATTCCCACCAACAATGTAAGAGGGTTCCTTTTTCTCTACACTCTGTTCAGCATTTATTGTTTGTAGATTTTTGGATAGCAGCCATTCGGACAGGCGTGAGATGGTACCTCACTGCGGTTTTGATTTGCATTTCTCTAATAATGACTGATGTTGAGCATCTTTTCATGTGTTTCTTAGTCATCTATATGTCTTCTTTGGAGAACTGTTTGGTTCTTTGGCCCACTTTTTGATTGGGTCATTTGTTTTTCTGGAATTGAGCTGCAGGAGTTGCTTGTATATTTTTGAGATTTATTCTTTGCCAGTTGTTTCGTTTGCTATTATTTTCTCCCATTCTGAAGGCCATCTTTTCACTTTGCTTATAGTTTCCTTCGTTGTGCAAAAGCTTTTAAGTTTAATTAAGTCCCATTTGTTTATTTTTGCTTTTATTTCCATTACTCTGGGAGGTATGTCATAGAGGATCCTGCTGTGATTTATATCGGAGGTGTTTTGCCTATGTTTTCCTCTAGGAGTTTTATTTTTTCTGGTCTTACATTTAGATCTTTAATCCATTTTGAGTTTATTTTTGTGTATGGTGTTAGAAAGTGTTCTAGTTTCATTTTTTTACAAGTGGTTGACCAGTTTTCCCAGCACCACTTGTTAAAGAGATTGTCTTTTCTCTATTGTATATTCTTGCCTCCTTTGTCAAAGATAAGGTGAAGAAGCCAGAATTGAAAGAGACACGTGTACCCAATGTTCATGGCAGCACTGTTTATAATAGCCAGGACATGGAAGCAACCTAGGTGTCCGTCAGCAGACGAATGGATAAGAAAGCTGTGGTACATATACACAATGGAATATTACTCAACCATTAAAAAGAATACATTTGAATCAGTTCTAATGAGGTGGATGAAAGTGGAGCCTATTATACAGAGTGAAGTAAGCCAGAAAGAAAAACACCAATACAGTATACTAACAGATATAT
>NW_011494446.1:7682-9156 GCF_000754665.1 Bison bison bison | reverse complement strand
AAAGACATATATATAAGAGACAGAAAAAGAGTCATAGATGTATAGAACAGACTTTTGGACCCTGTTGGAGAAGGCACGGGTGGGATGATCTGATAGAATAGCAATGAAACATGAATATTACCATATTTGAAACCAATCACAAGTCCATGTTCGATGCATGATACAGGGTGCTCAGGGCTGGTGCACTGGGATGACCCAGAGGGATGGGATGGGGAGGGAGACGGGAGGGGAGCTCAGGATGGGGAACACATGTAAACCCATGGCTGATGCATATCAATGTATGGCAAAAACCACTATAATATTGTAAAGTAATTACCCTCCAACTTAAATAAATAAATAAAAATGAAAATCTAATAAAACTAAGAATGTTGCATAGATGTTTGGAATTTTTGAACTGTATTTTGAAGGACAAAGAATAAGTCAATGTACATAAGCAGGACGCTATAGGGTCTTCCCAAGACACCCCCATGTTCTCCATTTGCCTGTTGCCTGTAGAAAACTAGCCTTCTAAGCCTTCCATATTCCAAAGAATAAATTTAGTCAAAGTGAGAAAATGCAGAAACAATGGAAAACAGTCTAAGTAAGAGATCTTTAGTTCCTCCTTAAAAAATTAGAGATAATATAGATAATATTCTGAGCCATATCCTTGAACTACTTAGCAGATACTGAAACCTCCATCAAGTGGAAGAAGTTAACTGCATGCTCATGACCACCAGCACCTAGACTAGTTAGAACCAGAAGGGTGATGCTATTGACTCACCACCCACCAAGCAGAAGAGTACCCCTGAGCTGATGACATACCCTGTAACTCTCTCCTTCACCCTGTCTTTAAAAACCTTTCCCTGAGATCCATCAGAAAGTTTGAGTCTTTTGAGGAAAAGCTGCCCACACTTCTTGCTTTGTGCCTTGCACTAAATGCTTCACTTTACTTCATCACAACCTGGTGTCAATATTAGATTTACTTCCTGCAGGCTAGTGGATACAAGTTTGATTTGGTAACAACATGGGGACTTCCAGTTTCAGCACTGTATGTAGAGTCTGGAAGTTGCGCTCCATCTTTCAAAAAGAAAAATGCTAGACAAACTGAAAATCAACAGCTTATCTTGGATCAATTGCTCATTTGATTGGATCATTGCTCAAACTACTGCACAACTGCACTCATCTCACACACTAAACAGTATGAGAACCATGAACTTCCAGATGTTCAAGCTGGATGTAGAAAAGGCAGAGGAACCAGAGATCAAAATTGCCAACATCCACTGTATCACTGAAAAAGCAAGAGAGTTCCAGAAAAACATCTATTTCTGCTTTATTGACTATGCCAAAGCTTTTGACTGTGGACCAGAACAAACTGTGGAAAATTCTGAAAGAGATGGGAATACCAGACCATCTGACCTCCCTCTTGAGAAATCTGTATGCAGGTCAGAAAGCAACAGTTAGAACTGAACATGGAAGAACAGACTGGTTCCAAGTT
>NW_011494446.1:5145-7473 GCF_000754665.1 Bison bison bison | reverse complement strand
TAAGATCATGGCATCTGGTCCCATCACTTCATGGCAAATATATGGGGAAACAGTGGAAACAGTGTCAGAGTTTATTTTGGGGGGCTCCAAAATCACTGCAGGTGGTGACTGCAGTCATGAAATTAAAAGACACTTGCTCCTGGGGAAAAAAGTTATGACCAACCTAGATAGCATATTAAAAAGCAGAGACATTACTTTGCCAACAAAGGTCCATCTAGTCAAAGCTATGGTTTTTCCAGTAGTCATGTATGGATGTGAGAGTTGCTCTGTAAAGAAAGCTGAGCACCAAAGAATTGATGCTTTTGAACTGCAAGCAGATCCAACCAGTCCATCCTAAAGGAAATCAGTCCTGAATTTTCACTGGAGGTACTCATGCTGAAGCTGATGCTTCAGCCAATACTTTGGCCACCTGATGTGAAGAACTGACTCATTGGAAAAGACCCTGATGCTGGGAAAGATTTAGGGCAGGAGGAGAAGGCGACGACAGAGGATGAGATGGTTGGATGGCATCACCGACTTGATGGACATGAGTTTGAGTAAACTCCAGGAGTTGGTGATGGACAAGGAGGCCTAGCGTGCTGCAGTCCAAGAGGTCACAAGGAGTTGGACACAACTGAGCGACTGACCTGAACTGATCTTGGATCAAATTATGCAAACAAGAAGAGTAGAATGAAAAACGTGTTGACATATTTTAAAAATCAACCTAGAATTCTATGTTGCAATACTTCAAAACTAAAGAAGAAATATAAACTTTCTGAGACAAACACAAACTCAAAGAATTCACTATCAGCAAATCTGCCCTTCAGGAAAATTAAAAGCTTTTAACTTTAATCTTTTAAAAAACTTAAAAGAAGTTCTTCTGGAGGAAAGAAAATGACATAGGTCAGAAACTTGCATCTATATGAAGGAAGAGCATTGGGGAAGAAAAGAGATAAAATAAAATCCATTATTTTTTTGCCACAGGCGGAATTCCTCACGCTGGCTCCCATTTTTCTTATTCTTAACTCTTCTACTAGGTATCTTTGTTTGACAAAGTAATAATAGAAACATCTTGTGTGACAATAGCACATAAAAAAGAGAAATGAATGACAGCAATGGTACAAGGAAGAAGAAGGAAAGAATGGGGCATATTCAGCTATAATACTATTATATATATACATATATATATATACACACTATTATATATATATATATATACACACACACACACTATTTATAATACACTAATACATATATCGGAGAAGGCAATGGCACCCCACTCCAGTACTCTTGCCTGGAAAATCCCATGGATGGAGGGGCCCAGTGGGCTGCAGTCCATGGGGTCGCTAGGAGTCCGACAGGACTGAGCCACTTTATTTTTTCACTTTCATGCATTGGAGAAGGAAATGGTAACCCACTCCAATGTTCTTGCCTGGAGAATCCCAGGACGGGGGAGCCTGGTGGGCTGCCATCTATGGGGTCGCACAGAGTCGGACATGACTGAAGCGACTTAGCAGCAGCAGTAGCAGCAATACATATGTATTATTTATAATACACTGATATATATATACTATTATATATATACATATATATATATTACTACATTTATACACTAGGCATGCATGCTAAGTCACGTCAGTTGTGTCCTAATCTTTGCATCCCTATTGATTGTAACCTGCCAGGATCCTCTGTCCATGGGATTCTCCAAACAAGAATACTGGAGTGGGTTACCATGATCTCCTTCCTGACCCAGGGATGAAAGCCGTGACTCATGTCTCCTGCATCGGTAGGTGGGTTCGTTACCACTAGTGCCCCCTAGGAAGCCCCATTCACTATATTATAGACTACAAATATACATTATAATATTATATTCTAGTCATGAAGCAGCATAGTGAGTCATTTGAAAGTGGACTTCAATTAGTTGTAACTATATATTGAAAAATCTATGGTAACCACAAAGGTTAATTTACAACACATGTGAAAAGCGCCATGTTTATGCAATTGACAATTTATCAATGAGAGGGAAAAAAAATTCTTTGAATGTGTGGCCGCTGCTGCTGCTGCTGCTAAGTCACTTCAGTCGTGTCAGACTCCGTGTGACCCCATAGACAGCAGCCCACCAGGCTCCGCCCCCCCGGGATTTTCCAGGCAAGAGTACAGGAGTGGGGTGCCATCGCCTTCTCTGGCATATCTGTGGGCTTAGTATTAATCCTGCTGCTGCTGCTAAGTCGCTTCAGTCGTGTCTGACTCTGTTAGACCCCATAGACGGCAGCCCACCAGGCTGCCCCGTCCCTGGGATTCTCCATGCAAGAACACTGAAGTGGGTTGCCATTTCCTTCTCCAATGCGT
>NW_011494446.1:628-2419 GCF_000754665.1 Bison bison bison | reverse complement strand
CAGTCATATGGTAGTTCTATTTTCAGTTTCTTTAGGAACCTCCATACTGTTCTCCATAGTGTTTGTATCAGTTTGTATTCCCACCAACAGTACAAGAGGATTCCCTTTTCTCCACACCCTCTCTAGCATTTGTAGACCTCTCTATTGTTTGTAGACTTTCTGATGATGGCCATTCTGACCAGTGTGAGGTGGTACCTCATAAAACTCTTAGAGGAAAACATAGGAAAAACATTCATTGACGTAAAACCATCTAGCTTTTAAAAGCTACCTGTAATGATTTCATGTTTTGATTGATTGGTTTACATAGAGATCTCCTTCATTAGTCTTATATTTCTCTTACATCTATTTTCTAAGAAAACAGTTTCCTCTTCCACTGCATCACAATACTGCTACGTATTAGTGATAGTATTCACAGGACTGTAATGTATTAAGCTTCTTATTTCAATTTAGTACTGATAAAATATGTATCAATGTATATCTATTACAGACCACAGCAATTGTTCTTGACTCCTCTTTCCTGCTGCTTTTTACTGTCAGTTATTGTACAAAGGTATTTGCTTTCAATGTCTTTTGATATTTAATTATCCAAACTTGCTGAAGCTTAATTTTAACTGCTATCTTAAATTTTATTTAAAAGACCTCGTGATTAGATCACTGAGTAGCCTATTAAACACAATCCTTGTAGTCTCTGTGAGCTGTACTCTGTTCCTTTCTAAAACAGAATTCCATATGTCATAAGGCACAGTGTATAAAACACAATCCTGGTCCTCAGCACCTTTCTTTATACCTGACTCTTCTCACAATGCTTCCTTTTCCTTTTATAGGCATTGACACTTGGCTGAAGCAAGAATGAAAATAGATTTTAACATATTTACAGTCTTTTCCTCTATGACTTCAATTTGGCTGCCTTGAATTATCATAAATGATCAGCAGTCAGTAGTGTCAATGAATCTCAGGAGGACTATGCACTATTCCAAGCCAAAGCTGTATTTCAGTGTCTCATGACTCTCAAAAGGAAACCACACACCATTATTAGTACCTCTTCATTCCAGAGTTGGGAAAATGATCCCTTACAAATGTTAGTACTCATAAATCCTTCTGTAATTCTGTAAGTGAGGGTAGCCAGTATTAGGGCCAAAAACATGATACTACAGCTTATCTGGGGAAATTAATTCAGTTCACTGAACTCCAGCTTCAACATTTGTTAAGGAAAGAAAAAGAATATTTCAAACTGCATAACATTGTGGTTTATGTGGCAAGAATTAAATTGTCACAATTTCTGTAGCTACCATTTCCTGGCCCATAGAGTATACTCAGTATATGTTGAATGAACTAAGGGCCTGGCAGGGGGCTATCCTTTAATGATTTCATTCTCTCCATCCCTTTCCTTTTAATTTATGTCACCTATTTCCACTTACGTAACTTTTGTTACAAAGTTGATTCAAACACATGGCTGGTAACTCTCTTGTGTAGGAAGTAATGGCTTACACTTTGGTCACTCAAAAACCTCCCTTGGTGACCATCCCCACGGTGCCTCGGCTGAATTTAGTCAGATGGCTCCCTGAAAATTGCCTGTTTGCTGCACTTGTTTACCACAGGAATGCTGAACTTCTGCAAACACCAGCTTTATATCAAGGTCACAGCTCCCATATGCTAAAGTCCGCTGCTGCTACTGCTGCTAAGTCACTTCTGTCGTGTCCGACTCTGCTACCCCATAGACGGCAGCCCACCAGGTTCCCCCATCCCTAGGATTCTCCAGGCAAGAACACTGGACTGGGTTGCCATTTCCTT
>NW_011494446.1:0-528 GCF_000754665.1 Bison bison bison | reverse complement strand
AAGCACCTTTTAATTTCATGGCTGCAGTCACCATCTGCAGTGATTTTGGACCCAGAAAAATAAAGTCTGTTTCCACTGTTTCCCCATCTATTTCCCATGAAGTGATGGGACCGGATGCCATGATCTTCGTTTCCTAAATGTTGAAGTTTAAGTCCACTTTTTCACTCTCCACTTTACTTTCATCAAGAGGCTTTTGAGTTCCTCTTCACTTTCTGCCATAAGGGTGGTGTCATCTGCATATCTGAGGTTATTGATATTTCTCCTGGCAATCTTAATTCCAGCTTGTGTTTCTTCCAGTCCAGCGTTTCTCATGATGTACTTTGCATGTAAGTTAAATAAATAGGGTGACAATATACAGCCTTGACGTACTCCTTTTCCTATTTGGAACCAGTCTGTTGTTCCATGTCCAATTCTAACTGTTGCTTCCTGACCTGAATACAAATTTCTCAAGAGGCAGATCAGGTGGTCTGGTATTCCCATCTCTTTCAGAATTTTCCACTAGTTTATTGTGATCCACACAGTCAAAGG
>NW_011494445.1:19827-20274 GCF_000754665.1 Bison bison bison | reverse complement strand
CTTCTTTGGAGAAATGTCTCTTCAGGTCCCTTTCCCACTTTTTGATTAGGTTGTTTGCTTTTCTGGTATTGAGTTGTATGAGCTGCTTGTATATTTTAGAAATGAATTCTTTATCAGTTGTTTCCTTTGCTATTATTTTCTCCCATTCTGAGGGTTGTCTTTTCACTTTGTAGTTTCCTTTGCTGTGCAAAAGCTTTTAAGTTTAATTAGGCTGCACTTGTTTACTTTTGTTATTATTTCCATTATTCTAGGAGCTGCGTAGGAGATATTGTTTTGATTTATGTCATCAAATGCTGTGCCTATGTTTTCCTCTAAGAGTTTAATAGTTTCTGGTCTTACATTTAGGTCTTTAATCCACTTTGAGTTTATCTTTGTGTATGGTTTAAGGTAGTGTTCTAATTTCATTCTTTTGCATGTAGCTGTCCAGTTTTTCCAGCACCACTTACT
>NW_011494445.1:15688-16002 GCF_000754665.1 Bison bison bison | reverse complement strand
CCTTGTCCATCATGAACTCCTGGAGTTTGCTCAAAGTCATGTACATCGAGTTGGTGAAGCCATCCAACCATCTCATCCTCTGTCATCCCCTTCTCCTTCCGCCTTCAATCTTTCCCAGCATCAGGGTCTTATCCAATGAGTCAGTTCTTTGCATCAGGTGGCCAAAGAATTGGAGTTTCAATCTCAGCATCAGTCCTTCCAATGAATATTCAGGAAAAATTTTCTTTAGGATTGACTGGTTGGATCTCCTTGCAGTCCAAGGGACTCTCAAGAGTCTTCTCCAATACACAGTTCAAAAGCATCAGTTCTTTGGT
>NW_011494445.1:15070-15588 GCF_000754665.1 Bison bison bison | reverse complement strand
ACTAGGCTCCTCCATCCATGGGATTTTCTAGGCAAAAGTACTGGAGTGGGGTGCCATTGCCTTCTCTGACTGGCCTCCCTACTCTCCACCTTATCCAGTGGCCTCAGAACCATTCAGGAATTCACTGTCAGTTCTGAAATAAGCTGCAAATCCCCCCTGGCTCCCCCAAGCAAACAGCTTGTGAACAATTTTCTTTATCTATTTAGTGCCCTGCATCTTTGCCATCTTCCAATAATGCCCCCACCTTTTCCCACGTTCCTTAGGTGAACATCTGAGTTCCAACAGCCCTGGGCTCCCTCTCTCCCCCTGTCTACCCAATGTCTTTCTTTCTGTCCCTCCTTCACTCCTTGTGTGGTCCTGTATGTCCTGGTACTTAGTTTTGGCCAATTTCATGTTTGTACAAAACACTATTGTTTTTTATGAAATGAATAGGCACACTATTCTGGAACATGTGTTGCTTTTGCCTGGGACACACGGCCAGGTGTAGAGTGTGTATTTGACCACAGCCCCTGGCCCTA
>NW_011494445.1:14560-14970 GCF_000754665.1 Bison bison bison | reverse complement strand
CTGAAATTAAAGTAGCACTCCTTTCAGTCCTTGTATGAGCTCTTTGCTTTGTTGTCATAGTCATTGTCAACTGTAGTGGTCCTGATGGGTGTGTCATTTATCATGCTTATATATTACAGTGGATGCATAATGAAGCTCTGTGTCTACTAGATGTTAGGTCTTCTGCCATTTGGGTCCTACCTATTTCTAATCAGTTCTTATTTTTTTCTTTCCTTTTATGATTAAGCCTGAAACTCAGATAAGAGCAGTTGGTTTCCATTCAAGGGAGGGGCAGGGATATATTTCTGGGGCATCAGCCTTTTCTTTTTACTGTTCCTTATTACTGAAGGACTCTGAAGGGGCAAAGGTTCATCTTCTCATCATGCTACCTGCTAAGCGTAGGCATTGTTACATGTTGGGTTCACTTCAGT
>NW_011494445.1:13147-13717 GCF_000754665.1 Bison bison bison | reverse complement strand
ACCAAACCCGGGGGATGGGGTCCCTGAAACCTGTGAGGTCTTATCCAGATCTCTGTCCTTCAGAGAAGCAGTGCATGGTCTTGATGGAGGTGGTCCTGCCCAGGAGTCCTTTGGTCCTGAAGCCACTGACAGGTCCATGAGCTGGGAGGAAACACAGAGATGAAAAGCACTGCAGAGAGCTAAAGCTCTTAATTGAAGTCTTCATCTAACAGCTAGGACTACAGATATATAGGCCTGAACCTTTGGATTTTAATCACACTTGGGTGGTTATTAGGTCTTAAAGATAACCCATTTATCTTTTCCACAAATTCTGATACTTCTTTTATTGGACAGCCTAGGGGATCCCCAAGGGGATGGCAGCTTCTATGCTTGTTTTGATGGTGGTGTATTCAGTGCATGTAGCTACATCCCTTGGCTATTTGATCACCCCTTAGGAAAGAGGGGCCTAGAAGAAGGAATTTGTGTGTGGTTACCATAAATAATAGCAAAGTAGACAAATGTCTCCTTAACGTCAAGTATGGCAAGAAACTCTCAAAGCACATTCTGTTTGTTGATTTTGAAAATGTATGT
>NW_011494445.1:11034-11499 GCF_000754665.1 Bison bison bison | reverse complement strand
ATAGTGATACTTCCCAAGGGCTTATTTGCCTTCTCATTCCAGGATGTCTGGCTATTGTCCAGTGATCACACCACTGTTGTTATCTGGGTCATGAAGATCTTTTTTGTATAGTTCTTTTGTGTATTCTTGCCACCTCTTCTTAATATCTTCTGCTTCTGTTACATTCATACCATTTCTTTCTTTGCATGAAATTTTCCCCTTGATTCCCCTAATTTTCTTGAAGAGATCTCTAGTCTTTCCCATTTTAATTTTTTCCTTATTTCTTTGCCTTGATCACTAGGAAGGCTTTCGTATCTCTCCTTGATATTCTTTGGAAGTCTGCATTCAGATGGGTATATCTTTGCTTTTCTCCTTTGCCTTTTTCTTGTCTTCTTTTCTCAGCTATTTGTAAAGCCTCCTCAGACAACCATTTTGCCTTTTTGCATTTCTTTTTCTTGGGATGGTCTTGATCACTGCCTCCTGTAC
>NW_011494445.1:8775-10934 GCF_000754665.1 Bison bison bison | reverse complement strand
TGAAAAATCATAGGCCGAAGGGCCAGAAAAGGAGAATAACTGTAAGGGATTCTAAGAATGGCCTTAGAAGCCCAGGGAATCTGGGGAACCTTCTTTTGTTCCTGTCACAAATTTGTTCAGCCAGGCACTTCTTGTTTTGAGTATTTGGCCAAGTGACCTTCTCTCTATTAAAGAAAAAGTTTTACTGGAGTATAGTTGATTTACAGTGTTGTGTTAGTTTCAGAAGTACAGCAAAGTAAATCAATTGACATATATCCACTATTTTTAAAAGGTTCTTTTCTTTAAAAAAGATAAAGGCTATTACAGAGTATTGAGTAGAGTTCCTCTGCTATACAGTAGGTTCTTATTCGTTATCTATTTTATATATGTTTCGCTGGTGGCTCGGACTGTAAAGAATCTGCCTGCAGTAAAGGAGACCTGGGTTGGATCCCTGGGTTGGGAAGATCCACTGGAGGAGGGCATGGCAACCCACTCAGGTATTCTCGCCTGGAGAATCCCCATGGGCAGAGGAGCCTGGTGGGCTGCAGTTCATGGGGTTGCAAAGAGTTGGATACTTATATAGTAGTTTATGTATGTCAATCCCAGTCTCCCAATTTGTCCCTTCATCCCTCCCTCCCTGGTAAACATAAGTTCGTTTTCTACATCTGTAACTCTATTATTTCTCTTTGGTAAATAAGTTCATTTGTACTACTTTTTAAGATTCTGTGTATAAGTGATACTGTATGATATTTGTCTTTGTCTGCAGGCAGTTTTCTCTGGCAATTGGGATGTGCTCTTTTCTATCTGACCACTAGTGTTAACATAAAAACAACAGGAAATGGTTGGGGCACAAATTCCCCCTTGATCAGACAGCAGGTGGTCAAAAGCTTTGCAGTGGTCAAGTGTCATGTGGGCCAGAGGGTCTAGTGAAGAGTTTGTCATTCTAAGGTTAGAACTGGGTTCTCAACTTACCTAGGTCAGTCTCTGACTTTTTTTAATTTCTTTTTCTTTATACTTAGGTTATTATACATTCTTTCTCATGCTAGGCTCACCAGGGAGCCTAACAAGAGTGACAACTGCTATTACCAGTCCAGCTCCCCTCCTGACTAGATGAATGGCCCCCTTTGATTCATAGGTTGTTTGAGTGTAATTAAAATCTGAATGTAACCTTGATCTAGGTGTGAACCACATATAGCCCAGTGTCCCCTGGTAGTTTTCTTGGAGACAGTTGATGGCTCAATATAGGTGGCCCTTGCTACAGGGTCCTCGAGGAACAAATCCCTCAAGGGCACACACACAGTCTTTGAATTTTATTGATTCTTATTTAGGCTTATGGTGGCGCCTTCCATCCATACTTGCACATGGCCAGGGCCCTCCAAGTTTGGTATGATCCTGTCCCCAGAGCCCTTAAGGATGGTAACTATCTAGAGTCGGCCATGCCTGTAGGTGGAGGGCTCATAGTGAATGGTTGGTTGGACCCCCAGAAAACAGGGATTTGACTAACACATAGGCCTTTGCAGGGGTGTGGTGGCAATGGGGCAACCCTGATGTCCCTGGGCAGAAGCCTGGGCATGGTGGAATTAAACCGTAGTTTGGTGATATTGTCAGCTGAAGTTCCCTGAAAGTCTGGTGGGCTATATTTATTCCCTGAGTGAGGCTGATGGTGACAGATCCAACAATCAGTAAAATTCCAGCCCTTTTGGATGTTTGAATGTTACTTTTAAAAATAAATGAATTTTCCAGAGAGTGATACTGAGGAGGACCATAAGAAGAATCAACTGCATTTTAGTTGGGAAGCTATTACTTATCTTGAGGTTGTCTTCAGAAGGTTGGGTTCAGAAAGAGGCTCACATGAGTGTTCTGGCTGAGGGGAGTCTGACAGGACTGTAAGTAGTTCAGGGTCCAGAGCCTGTTAGACTCAGGGTGTTGTGTCCATAAGATAACACCCTGTAAAAACTCCTCTGTGTTGACAACTGATCTGAGGAGATCTTGAGACCTCAAGTTTGCAACTGCTTTGAATATGACTGGTGCTAAGACACTTCAGTCATGTCTGACTGCGACCCCTTGGACTGTAGCCCACCAGGCTCCCCTGTCCATGGGATTTTCCAGATTTGAACACTGGAGTGGGTTGCCATTTCCTTCTCCAGGGAATATTCCCAACCTGTGGATTAAACCAGCAT
>NW_011494445.1:7869-8675 GCF_000754665.1 Bison bison bison | reverse complement strand
GACTGTACAGAGTGTCTCCATCTTCAGCTGCAAAGAATATAATCAATCTGATTTTAGTATTGACCATCTGATGATGTTCATGTGTAGTCTTTTCTTGTTTTGTTGGAAGAAGGTGTTTGCTATGACCAGTACGTTCTCTTGGCAAAACTCTGTTTGCCTTTGCCCTGTTTCATTTTGTATTCCAAGGTCAAATTTGCCCATTATTCCAGTTATCTCTTGACTTCCTAGTTTTGCATTTCAGTCCCTATGGTGAAAAGTATATCTTTTTTGGGGTGTTAGTTCTAGAAGGTCTTGTAGGTCTTGATAGAACCATTCAACTTCAGCTTCTTTGGCATTACTGGTTGGGGCATAGACTTGGATTACCGTGATATTGAATAGTTTGCCTTGGAAACGAACAGAGAGCATTTTGTCGTTTTTGAGATTGCACCCAAGTACTGCATTTTGGACTCTTTTGTTGACTATGATGGCTACTCCATTTCTTCTAAGGGATTCTTGCCCACAGTGGTAGATATAATGGTCATCTGAGTTAAATTTGCCCATTTCACCCCATTTTAGTTCACTGATTCCTAAAATATCGATGTTGACTCTTGGCATCGCCTGTTTGACCAATTCCAATTTACCTTGATTCATGGACCTAACATTCCATGTTCCTATGCAATATTGCTCTTAGAGCATCGAACTTTATTTCCATCACCAGTCACATCCACAACTGGGTGTTGTTTTCACTTTGGGTTACAGGAGCGGATTTCTCCTGATCTCACCAAAATGAATCTGATTGTCACCAGGATAGAGTCCAAGTTGCTCAT
>NW_011494445.1:5044-5519 GCF_000754665.1 Bison bison bison | reverse complement strand
GAGTGGCTGCTGGTGGCAAAGATACTGTGGGCTGAGAGCAACCACTGAGGACCACACAGTGGGAGAGGAGGAGGGGGCCTTGAGCCAAGCAGAAGGGGACCTGCGGAGCAGACCTGCTGTGTGCGCCCTGCTGGTTTCTGAGAGCATAGCGTTAGCCATTAGCCATTAGGTGTTAGTAATATCCACAGTGATGACCTTGAGTTATAAATTAGGGTTTTATATCCACCTTCTTTTCTTTTTCTAAGCATATGTAAGTCTTTAATGTAAAATTAAAAGAATTTTTTCAAATTGAAGTATGATTAGCTTATAATGTTATAATAGTTTCTGATATACATCATTAGTGATTTAATATTTTATACAGTACATGATAAGTGTAGTTACCAATTGTCACCATGCAAAATTATTCCAATATTATTGAATATATTTCCTATGTTGTATAATTCCATGATTTATTTATTTTTTAAATTTTTATATA
>NW_011494445.1:4229-4944 GCF_000754665.1 Bison bison bison | reverse complement strand
TGTGTGGGGCAGTGTGCCACCTTTGAGAGGGCACTGACCACTTAGGTACTGCAGTGTCTTGTGAAGGACAAGGGGTGGGACAGGGAGTAGGAGCCCGTCAGGCTGCCCCAGTCCTTCTTTCTCCTGTGTGCAGCTGTCCCATTGATGGTATTTTGACATAGCCACAGTAAGTCTCTGTTTGAAATACACAGGTGGCAAGCTGGTGTGGCCTGTTTGTGCAGGATTTCCTGACCTCACACAGCAGAGCTTTCATGAATTCTGCTTATCAGGAAACCCTGGGGCCTTGGTGTCTGCCTATGGCTCATGCCAGGTGCCTGATTGGATGAGTGCCCTCAGGGTTTAATGTTGGATCATATCCTGGAGCAGATCTTTCTCTATTGTCCCTGGTTCTCTGGTTCTCTAGTTTCTCTTTGGTAACAGATGCTAAAGAGTCTTAAAGTCAAGTGGGTCTTAAAGCAGAGCCCATGTGGCTGGGTTTGAACTAAGCTGCTGGTATTTCTTGGTGTTCTGGGCTGTTAGCCCCTTGAGTGGGGTCACTAAGCCTTGGATGGATCCCATTCTAATATGAGTCCTGGATCTTGGCTGTGGCAGCTCATGGGAGAAGCGGACATAGAGGGAGAGGCCGCAGGATCTGGGGTTCTTCCTGAGACAGAATCCTCGCCACTGTGGTGCTGGGAGTGTTGATTTCAAAGTTGTCCAGCCCAAGTAATACTTC
>NW_011494445.1:3528-4129 GCF_000754665.1 Bison bison bison | reverse complement strand
CATCCATGATCCCAAGAAGTGCGGTCTTTCCACCCACAGCATGAGCAGGGCCTCCCAGGTACTCCTGGCGGCACCAGTGGGAGAAAGCAGGGTGATGCCAGTCCAGGGTGAGGCTTTTAGGGTTTTAGGATTTTGAGATATGAAAACTTCTGTTCTATGAGAAGGGCTTCCCTTGTGGCTCAGCTGGTAAGGAATCTGCCTGAAATGAAGGAGACCTGGGTTTGATCCCAGGGTTGGGAAGATCCCCTGGACAAGGGAAAGGCTACCCACTCCAGTATTCTGGCCTGGAGAATTCCATGGACTGTTTTGTGAGAACTGAGGAGTATCTCTTCCTCTCAGAGAAACAAGTACCAGGCTGTGGAGCACTTGCCGGTCACCCCTAATTAGAACAGAATAGCCAGAGAGCTCCCAGCACCCCTGGCCCCTGTGTGCACCTCCACGGGTACTGTGGGTGGGGAGGACAGGTCCCCACCTGCCCGGGGTCCTCAGTGTAGAGAGGAGGAGCCTGAAGCCTCTGCCTGGGCCTGAGTCACAGAGACCACCTCCCCAGGTCATCAGCGCTTCTCTCTGAGAGGTGAGGTCTCCATTGCTGGTGTGTAAG
>NW_011494445.1:0-345 GCF_000754665.1 Bison bison bison | reverse complement strand
ATTTTGTACAGCATTTGCTCAGCCCTGGAATCATCCATTTCTCCAAGCAGCCCTGTCTTCTTTTAGTGTAAAATGGTATTTAAAGACTATAGTCTGGATGCTAGAGGGGCTTATTGCTCTTGGTTATTGTTTCTTGGCTTTTTTTCATTAGACCAAGTTAGAATACATTTTTAAGGTAAACAAATATGTTTATATGAGTGTTTCCAATCCAAATCAGATACAGGACATTAATGTTTTTACTTCATCTTATTGTGCTTACATCTGTATCTCTTTTCTCCCATCATCTATTCTCTTTGTCCCATGTCTAAGCCCAGTTCTCAGTGATATAAGCATAATTATTCATTT
>NW_011494444.1:10382-11067 GCF_000754665.1 Bison bison bison | reverse complement strand
GGAGAATGGATTTGAAGACCCAAGTCTGCATACAAACTTTCACTTGGTGGCCACTTGTCTTTGGAAATGTCACCTGTCCTTTGAAGCACAGTTTCCCCAATGCAAAATGAGTTGTTCTTCAGTTGTTAAGTCGTGTCTAACTCTTTGTGGCCCCATAGACTGCAGCACATCAGGCTTCTCTGTCCTCCACTACCTCCCAGATTTTGCTCAAGCTCATGTCCCTTGAGTCAATGATGCTATCCAAACATCTCCTCTTCTATTGCCGCCTTCTCCTCATGCCCTCGATTTTCCCCAGCATCAGCATTTTTTTTCCCAGTGTGTCAGCTCTTTGCATCAGGTAGCCTAAGTATTGGAGCTTCAGCTTCAGCATCAGTCCTTTCAAAGAATATTCAGAGTTGATATTCTTTAGAACTGACTGGTTTGATCAAATGAGTGCAATGGTAGTAATAGCATAATAGCATGAGCTTTATTTCAGTTGTAGATGACTGAAGACTAATAAGGTTTAGTTGATATTATGGTTAATTTTATGTAGCAATGTGGCTGGGCCGCTGTACCCACATATTTGGTCTCACACTATTCCAGATATTGCTGTGAAGGTTTTACATGAACTAGCATTGTTTGGCAGGAAAAATAATTTCTTTCATCTTTATCTTATAGTGGATCACAGTTGATTAACAATTTTGTG
>NW_011494444.1:5405-6247 GCF_000754665.1 Bison bison bison | reverse complement strand
AGTCCCGGCAGAGAAATCTAGAGCCTGAGAAGTGTAGACCATGAAAGCACACGCGCTGTGAGCGGGGGCAAACCCAGTGTGGCTGAGACACTGCGAGCACTCCCCACACATGCCAGTGATATTCGTTTGCAGTGTTCCTCCCTCCCCACAGCACTACTGAACAAGTGAGCCTAAAAAAGTGACCATCATCGCCCCCTTGTGTCAGGGCAGAAATTAGACACTGAAGAGGCCAGCAAACAGAAAAAGCTAAAATAAACAGAGGGAACCACTTTGGAAGTGACAGGTGCAAAAGATTAAAACCCTGTAGTTAGCACCGACTACATAGGAAGGTGCCTATAGATCTTGAGAAGTATAAGCTGGATCAAGGAACTATCTGAAAATGAATTGACCCCACACTGTCTGCAACAGCTCCAGAGAAATTCCTAGATATATTTTTACTATTATCATTTTTTAAATTAAAAATGTTAAAAAATTTTAAGTCTCTATTGCTCCTTTAATTTTCATTTTTATAACCTACTATTACCTTGAAAAAAAAAAGACCCTATTTTTAAGCAAACTTCACATATATATTTTATTATTTTTGTGACTTTGTTCTGTTTTTTTAATATTGTATTTTTGAGAGTCTAGCCTCTACCCTAGATGTTTAATCTTTGCTTTTCGGTATTTGTTATCAATTTTGTAACTTTAAGAACCCAATCTTCAGTACCCAGTTTTACTTGGGAGCAAGATTACTAGCTTGCCTGATCTCTCCCCCTTTTGACTCTCCTTTTTCTCCACCAGGTTTCCTCTATCTCCTCCCTCCCCCTTTTCTTCTCTACCCAACTCTGTGAATCTCTTTGTGT
>NW_011494444.1:0-1055 GCF_000754665.1 Bison bison bison | reverse complement strand
TTTTTGGGCTCCAAAATCACTCCAGATGGTGATTGCAGCCATGAAATTAAAAGACGCTTACTCCTTGGAAGGAAAGTCATGACCAAACTAGATAGCATATTAAAATGCAGAGACATTACTTTGCCAACAAAGGTCCATCTAGTCAAGGCTATGGTTTTTCCATTGGTCATGTGTGGATGTGAGAGTTGGATTGTGAAGAAAGCTGAGGGCCGAAGAATTAATTCTTTTGAACTGTGGTGCTGGAGAAGACTCTTGAGAGTCCCTGGGACTGCAAGGAGATCCAACCAGTCCATTCTAAAGGAGATCAGTCCTGGGTGTTCATTGGAAGGACTGATGCTAAAGCTGAAACTCCAGAACTTTGGCCACCTCATGCAAAGAATTGACTCATTGGAAAAGACTCTGATGCTGGGAGGGATTGGGGGCAAGAAGAGAAGGGGACGACAGAGGATGAGATAGCTGGATGGCATTACTGACTCAATGGACATGAGTTTGAGTGAACTCTGGGAGTTGGTGATGGACAGGGAGGCCTGGCTTTCTGTGATTCGTGGGATCGCAGAGTCGGACATAACTGAGCAACTGAACTGAATTGAACTGAACACCTATTCTACTCAAACTCTTCCAGAAAATTCCATGGGAATGTACACTTCCAAACTCATTCTATGAGGCCACCATCACCCTAATACCAAACTTGACAAAGATGCCACAAAAAAGAAAACTACAGGCCAATATCACTGATGATCATAGATTCAAAAATCCTTAACAAAATTCTAGCAATCAGAATTCAACAACATATGAAAAAGATCATACATTATGACCAAGTGGGCTTTATCCCAGGGATACAAGGTTGTTTAATATCTGCAAATCAATTAATGTAATACACCACACTAACTAATTGTAAGATAAAAATCATATGATTATCTCAATAGATGCAAAGAAAGCCTTTGACAAAATTCAACATCCATTTATGATAAAAACTCTCCAGAAAACAGGAATAGAAAGAACATACCTCAACATAATAAAAGCTATATATGACAAACCCACAGCAAACATTATCC
>NW_011494443.1:33103-33597 GCF_000754665.1 Bison bison bison | reverse complement strand
TCTCTAACAAGTTCCTAGGTGATGTTGATGCTGCTGGAGTAGGGACCATGTTTTGACAACTACTGCCCTAAAGGTAGAGGAATAAAACGGAAGGAACTTCAATCCGAATGACTGAGGGCAACAGAGTCACCTACTGACCTATGAACATGAATTCTGAACTGGTAGGTAAGAGAAATCATTACTACCTTGTTTAAGTCATTGCATTTCGGAGCCTCTTTGTTACGACATTTTAACCCTACCCTAACTAATACAGCGTAGAAAAGACAGATATTTCAGTAGATGGTAACTGGGTCAAAAAGTAAAAAATGTTGGATGTACACACCATTATCATACAACAAGATGAACTCCAAATGGATTAAAAAAGTAATATATAAAATATAACCATAAGACATAGCCATAAAAATAGACATGTAACTATTATAAAAGAAGAAAGCAGGGACTTCCATGGTGGTCCAGTGGTTAAGAACCTGCCTTCCAATGCAGCGGACGTGGGT
>NW_011494443.1:32492-33003 GCF_000754665.1 Bison bison bison | reverse complement strand
GACTTCACTTTCACTTTTCACTTTCATGCATTGGAGAAGGAAATGGCAACCCACTCCAGTGTTCTTGGCTGGAGAATCCCAGGGACGGGGGAGCCTGGTGGGCTGCCGTCTATGGGGTCGCAGAGTCGGACACGACTGAAGCGACTTAGCAGCAGCAGTAGCAATGTCAGGGTAGGCCTCTCTGAAGAGGCAGCATTTGAGTTAAGACCTGAATGAGGAGGAGACAGCCATGAGAAGAAAGGAGGATCTAGCCGAAAGGATGATGTTGGCATGGTTAGGGGTTGGGATGTTGGTATATTAATAGGAGCAGAGTGGATGGGAAGTTGGGAGGAACCTAATCAGGTAGAGTATTAGAAACCATAAAGGAGGCAGGGAGACCAGTTAAGGAGGCTGTTAGAATAGTTCTGGTGAGAAAGGAAGTTATCTTGGACCAAGATTTTAGCAGCTAGGAAATATAGCGGAAGAAGATACTCCATTTATCAGATCAGATCAGATCAGATCAGTCGAGATC
>NW_011494443.1:29505-30001 GCF_000754665.1 Bison bison bison | reverse complement strand
GAAATCATGTAGTTTTCACACTGTTCAGAAGAGAAAAACATGTTTCTTAGAAGCAAAGCCTGTTTGTCACACCGATACCTGAGATAAATTTATCCCACAGGTCCTCTTATAAAATAAACTGTTAACACTGTAGGTCTCTTTGAAATCCACAGACTAAACAGGAGCATGAATTGCACTTGGCAGCTTCCGAGCCCCTTGTGAAAGAGAAGGCTCTGCCTAAGTGTATGCCAACTAAAGAATGTCTACAGGAAGACACCATAGCACATTCCAAGGATACAGTTCCTTGACGAAAACTGCCATTAAATTTTTAAGTGTTATTAAAATTCTGGAACATTATGGTAATTAAATCCCAAGCATGCTGATAATGAATATTGAGATAAGACTCCAAAGTACTCTCAAAATAATGAGTTTTAAGATGAAACTGAAAAGGTGTAAGGTTTCTTCCAAGTTTGGGATTAGCTGAATATTGCCATTTTGGAACAGGCAGTTACTAACT
>NW_011494443.1:28040-28750 GCF_000754665.1 Bison bison bison | reverse complement strand
ACGACGGTTGGATGGCATCACTGACTCAGTGGACATGAGTTCGAGTAAACTCCGGGGGTTGGTGATGGACAGGGAGGACTGGCGTGCTACAGTCCATGGGGTCGCAGAGTCAGACACAACTGAGCGACTGAACTGATGACCCCAACCCCAAATAACATTCTTGATCTGTAAGTATTTATTGCACATATTACTAATGCATTTTTAAAACCCATTCATTACTGCACTGTTCAATCATCCTATGTATCAAGTGCTTCCAAGAATAGTTTCCACCCCTCCATCCATAAATTTCCAACTATAATCATAAACTATACATCAACAAGGATTTTTTGGATTTCCATCTATTACAAAAATCCATTTTTTCACTGTATTCCAAACTAACACCATCTTCATCTTTTATTAACAAAGCAGGGTAATTCTGTATCCAAGAGTTATTTCAAAATCAGCACTGGATGGCAACCCCAAAAAATTACATCTTACAACTCTTCAGGCAAGACCACAACTTTATTTTCACCTAATAATAAACCACAATTGACAACAACAAAAGAGACTGTGCAGTTCAACTTTTATTTTAATAAAATCAGAATATGCACAGCACATGCAGTGCTAGCATCTAAACTAATACAATAAGCAATTACTAAAGCTACAGTGACTTGAGGTTCAATCTTTACATTCAGCAAGTTTAACGTCATTCTTACATGATTTTTGAAACC
>NW_011494443.1:27070-27940 GCF_000754665.1 Bison bison bison | reverse complement strand
GTAGGATACCACTTAAGAGTCTAAAAAATAAAACCAACCAGTGAATATAACAAAAAAAAAAAGAAACAAACTCACAGATACAGAGAACAAGCTAGTGGTTACCAACGGGGAGAGGGAACGGAGGGCAAAATAGGGTAGCAGACTAAGAGGAACAAACTAATATACATGAAATAAATATACAAGGGTATATTGTACAACAAAGGGAAAATAGCCAATATTTTATAACTGTAAACGGAGTAGAACCTTTAAAAATTATGAACCACTATTGTATACCTGAAACATACAATTATACCTCAACTAAAATCACACACACACACACACACACACGCTTCCCAAGTGGCTCAGTGGTAAAGAATCCACCTGTCAATGCAGGAGACTCAGGTTCAATCCCTGGATCGTAAAGATCCCCTGGAGAAGAAAATGGCTACCCACTCCAGTATTGCCTGGCAAACCCCATGGACAGAGGAGCCTGGCGGGCTACAGTCCATAGTGTCACAAAGAGTCAGATACAACTGAATGACTAACACTTTCTTTTTGGGGTTGTGAATAATGCTAACGCATATTTGCACACAAGCCTAAACTCTAAATTCTTTTCCTAGACAGAATTGCTAAGTCATGTAATTCTGGTTAAGTCTTTTGAGACACCTCCTTGAAGTAAATGTGTTGACCTATACTGTTTTCTCTAAAAAACATTTCCACGAGAAATATTCTTCCACAACACAAACATACTGCTATGTCAAAATAATCTTCTGGAATTACTCTAAAGACAACCTAGTCAGATATAGGTAAGGGAAATGGAGGAGAAAAGAATCAACAATGAAAACAAGAAATGGAAGTCACTAAGAGGAATCAAGATGGCCAGGAGAAATA
>NW_011494443.1:25646-26434 GCF_000754665.1 Bison bison bison | reverse complement strand
AAAGCAGGTTCAGTTACCCCACCAGTCAACCCCCTGGGAGTTATAATTTCCTCCATATCCATCACTGTTGTAAAAGCTTCCATAGCCACCTAATGAGAGATCAAAAAAAAAAAAAGTATTAAGTCATCCATTGTGTAATACAATCTTTCCCTTCTTTAAATATTTTGATGTAAAATTACAAAAAGCAATCTACAGGGGCCAGTATTTTAAATTACGCTTTGAAAAAGATGAAAAAGGGCAAAAACCTCCCCAAAGGCATGAGGTTAAAATTTAACATTACCTCCACCAAACCCTCTGCTGCTTCCATGGCCGCCTCCACCACTGCGGCTGCTGCTGGCGCGGCTGCTGCTGAAGCTGGAACTGCTGCCACCACTACTCTGTCGATAGTCTCTGGCACCAAATCCTCCACTGAATCTACTACTATAAGGACAAAATGTTAGTTTACATAAAGATAACCCAATTCTTGTTAAAAATTCCCAAGGACCAATTTCCGATTTTCCAGTTCAAGCAATTCCACCCAGCCCTTCTTTTCTGTAATAGGAATTTTATAAGGCCTTAGCTGTGAAAAGCTGACACTGAAGGTCACTTAAATAACCTTAAAAATCACACCCCTCTCCATTACACACATTATTTAGTAATACACATTATTTCTAACCGTGAAGCAGTACCCTTCTCGGTTGTCTGGAAGGGATTTATGAATGCAAAGAGGATTTTAGGGAACTTTAGAAGCATAACATGGTATTCCGAATTTGCTCAGATATTAAAACCCAAGAAGGATGTAACACTTT
>NW_011494443.1:23921-25546 GCF_000754665.1 Bison bison bison | reverse complement strand
ATATATATAAAATTCTCTGAATGTGCAATAAAAGAAGTACTTTGTAAAAAGTTATGGGCAAAATGTACAAGGGCCTAAACCTAGACTAATTGAAATAGCACCATAACAAATGACCTCAATACTGTCAAGTGCACCTACTTAATAAAAGTTTTAGAACAAGGCACAATACACTTGAAAATCTATTGCACTTTAGGAAATTTTTGCCATCTTCCTATGCCACTGTAAAAAGATTGAGCATTTTGATCACCGCATTCTGGCCACAAAATTAGCACAGAATTCAAAAGTGGCAGAGGCATTTTAGTGGTGGACAATGCTCATCTTTGGCCAGATTTAGCATAAACAGACTATAAATACAATGGAAACCTATGCAACTAAAACTGACTAAAACTGCACTGTGTAGCAGAATTGACACCTTGTGCAGTTATGTACATATTTCCAACCTGTGTGATCTCAAAGATTTCAGTTTGTTACTCTTCTGGAGCCGTTTTTACAAAGTCTATAGTAAGCCAGTTTAACATCTCAACGCAGCTTGAACAGAGTAATATGAATCGGCATTTAAAAGAAAGCCTGCTGCATTTAATTCTTCCTGTTCATACCCTCTTGACCAAAAAACATCAACACTAGCATGCGTTATTAGACCAAAAATCATCCAGGGCCCTAATGAGGGCTGGTCATTGCTGTGGTCAGCCATTCTACCATTTCAATTTCACTTATGGCAGGCATTTAAAAAGTCTAAGTAGATGAATTCTCCTAAAACCCTATCTCAAGTTATCAGACCTTTAAACTTTCCCTGTAATATTATGCCCACATTTGGCTAGCTCATAATTAATGATCTGCCTAAACACTGAAAGAGGAATTGCTGTATTTACTTGCATTAACTTTGAAAACAGTGCTTTGAATGTATGCATGTATTCATACATCACCTCATCATGACTGGAATGGCTTGTTTAAAGACTATCAGGTTCTAAATACCTATCCAGGATAGAGTGAGCAAATCAGAACTTTAACTTAATACAGTTTGCCACATTAGAAACTAATTCCATTAATATGCTTCAAAGACATTTGTTGTTTTCCCCCAATCTGCAAGTATCAAAAAGCCCTAATGCAGGCTACTGCATAAGTTTTTTCCTTATAATATTTATGGATGAATCGATGATTCCTGTTAAGTTGTATCACACCTGTGTGCCAAGGTTTGATTTTAGCCCAAGTTCAGTAAATTTATTTTGTCAAAAACAATTGGTATCTTGAGCATTACTGAGCCAACAGGACATCAAAATAAAAAGTTGTCTAAAGTTAAAGGCACAGTACATTAACAAACAAATGATCCTCAGTCACAAATTATAAATGCAGTTTGGGATGGGGGTTGGGAGGGGAGTTAATCCAAACTACAGCAATGAAATCTTCAAACCACCTTCTGAACAGGGCTGCTGATTGTTCCTTTCGACTCTTCATGTGACCTTGAGCTCCCTTAAAAAAAAAATTTCAGTGGAGAATCACAGCTGGTAATGTACTGCGAGTTCTTGAAGCTACACAAGGTATAGTCTGGCTAAGTTACATGTGGTTTCCATATTAGCTTGTTTGGCAGGGTGACCTACTGCAAAGCAGGTTCAGTTACCCTACCAGTC
>NW_011494443.1:22490-23821 GCF_000754665.1 Bison bison bison | reverse complement strand
GATCAGAAACCACCAGATCATCCTAAGTAACCACACACTTACCAAGGTTTCCTACACGTCCTGTACGGCCAATGCGATGTACATATTCTTCAATATCACTTGGCAAGTCAAAATTGATAACATGTTTCACATTTGATATGTCCAGTCCTCTTGCTGCTACCTAGAAAATAATTTTTGTTACCTATGGTCCATTTAAAACAAAGTAAATAGTTGAACATGCTGACCTAGAAAATAAGATTAAATTTTACATACTGCTGTAGCCACGAGAATTGGGCTTTTTCCTGAGCGGAACTGGTGAAGGGCCTCTTCTCTATCTCTCTGAGATCGGTCTCCATGGATACTGGTACAAGCATATCCTTCATGGTATAAGAAATCCTCCAGAGAATCTGCACCCTTTTTGGTCTCCACAAACACTAAGGTCAGTGAATCTTTGCCTGAAGTTAAAATATCACAAGGTTTCTGTCACTAATAGTGGCTTGGTTCTCTTTGCACTTAGTAAACTTGCGAATAGAGGCAAATAGACTGTCTCAACAGAATGTATTGGATGAGAAGGAAAAGCACTAAAGGTGACCCAAATAGATTACCTAAGCCACCAGACTGATGCTAAAATTATACCTGTTGCATTTAGAAGATCAAGCAGAAATGACCGTTTGTCTGACTCTTCAACCCAAACTACTTTCTGTGTTATGTTCTCAGAGGTAGAGCCAACTCTTCCTACGGCCAAAAAGATATATTCATCCAAGAAGTCACGAGCAAGCATCTGAAAGAAAAAAATTATTGTTTTATCATCTATTGAGAGAAACAAATTCCTAAGTAAGAAAGATCTGCAGCAAACAATACCTGTATTTCCTTAGGGAAAGTAGCACTAAACATCATAGTGTGGCGAACTCCCTTTGGTGGCATAGTATCTTGTTCAACGATTCTACGTATCTGAGGTTCAAACCCCATATCCAACATCCGATCAGCTTCATCTAACACCAAGTACCTGCCATGAAAAAAAATCCAGCTTAGAATTTGAAAAGAAAAGGTAGTTTCCATTTCTATAAGCACAGTTAATTATTCATTCAGGTAGTTTAGTTCCTCACACCATACAATCTGACCCACATACATAAGACACAGCACAGGATCTCCCCCACTAAATCGCACAGCCAAATTAGCTCTTATACTTGACTCTGGTCTCACGGTCTGGTAATTCTTAGCCTCTACTAAAATCACTTAAACTAAAATTACAATGAGCTAACTTTTTATAAAAGTTGGAAGACTAAAAAATGCATTTCACACATTTAAAAATTAACATACTTGCAGAAGTCTAATCCAATTTTTCCTCTTTC
>NW_011494443.1:21895-22390 GCF_000754665.1 Bison bison bison | reverse complement strand
GAATGAGGTGGCAAGGCCTAAAACAGTTCCAAAAAGTACATAAATTAAGGTCTTCCACAGAGCAGCACAATATTCTTTCATATTAGAATATTAAGTAGAATGATAATTTTTAAAAAAGATAATTTGCTATTTGTTCTTTGAACAAACCTTGACTTCCTCCCCCTGCCACTTCTGATATTTTAATAGCATTCCTTGAAAATCAGAGTTCATCTAAGACCCTGAAAAGTTCTTTGCTGTTAAGAATCACACTGAAGATCAGAAACCACCAGATCATCCTAAGTAACCACACACTTACCAAGGTTTCCTACACGTCCTGTACGGCCAATCCGATGTACATATTCCTCAATATCACCTGGCAAATCAAAATTGATGACATGTTTCACATTTGAAATGTCTAGTCCTCTTGCTGCCACCTAAAAAAGTAATTTTTGTTAAAATAAGGCAGTATTCAAAGATGGGTAATTGAAAAACAAAAAAACAAACAAAAAAAAAGAG
>NW_011494443.1:21088-21211 GCF_000754665.1 Bison bison bison | reverse complement strand
TAACTCACCTTTTGGATCGTCCACGACTGCTACCCTTGTAGTGGTGTTCATAAGCCATGTTTTCTAACCAAGATGGCACTTCCTGTTTAGCTTCAACAAGAAGATCCAACAAATCCTTGGTAA
>NW_011494443.1:19438-20988 GCF_000754665.1 Bison bison bison | reverse complement strand
TTGTGTAGACAGAGTAGGAATTCTGTCTCAAAACTGGTGTCAATTTCTAACACTTCCTTGTAGGTACTGTATATACTAATAGGGAGGTACTACTTTACCCATCAATGAACCTTCTTTTGGCCACATTTCCATGGATCACAGGCTATTCTCTTTTTCTAATTTTCTATAGTCCTCAATTCCCCACCACTACAATCACAAAAACCTATCTACTTGTTACAGTAGTATCAGGTTCATGACTTTCTATAGGCCATCCCTAAGATACCCTAATGAAAGCACTAGAAGTAATATAACCAAAAGACTAAGACAAAAGAGATCCATCCAGCTACTCCTTACCAAGGTGTACCAGTCAGGCTACATACAGGACTCAAGCTTCCTCATGAAACTTAAAATGCTCCATGCATATTTTCCTGGTATTGGTTTTTATTAGAGCAAGCCAAGTCAAGGTATTCTTGACAACTTTTTACTTTCATCAAGTCTGCTTACCTGTTTGGGCACAGGCCATCAAGTCTCTCTTCTCTTTGATAATAGGAATAGCATGCTTTTGCACTGGAGTTGGGCGAGTGTAACGAGTAAGCTCAATGTTTCCCATAATAATTTCTCCCATCTCAACATCACTGAACTGTCAAGAAATTCATCAGGGTAAACAAGCAGAAATGCTATTTGGAGCATTTTGTTTCATACAAATACAATGAGGGGGGACAACTATCAACCAATTTGAACTTTCAATTTGCTTTATAGTAAAAGTCATCATCTTACACATTTTGAGGAAAAACAAAACCAAACCACTCCCTAAGCTTAACCTACAATGGAAAAGTTTTGGGTTCTTCCTATGTTTGACCCACTTACTGTTTCTTTTTATCCCCAATCTTTTGCCTTGTTTATTTCAATTCTCAGCTTCTTGACTATTTACTTTTTAAGTTAGTTTTTATAGGCATACAATTACTTTACAATGATGTGTTAGTTTCTACTATACGGCAAAGTTAAATCAGCTATATGTATACACATCCCCCTTTTGAATTTCCTTCCCATTTAGGTCAACACCCGACCCATTTTCTATTTCAAATTATTAGTAATGGTAACACCGAATTCACTGTCCCCCTTTCCACAAACCAACGAGGCAGGTTTTTAAATTAACTTTAAAAAACTGTCAAGATAAAGCAGGCCGTCTACGTATGTCTTTAAGGAAGCCCATCTCATCTTGATGTGCTGTGAAAAGATCTACACTTCCCTGTCTTAAAGGTCATGGAAAAATACCTACACTTTCAATGTGTGGAGGACAGTTGTTGCCTGTTGCCTCAACTGGAATGTCATCATATTTTTCAAAGTTAATCCCAGTGTTGCCTCCAGAAAAGAGTTCTCTGAAATCAGAAGATTGTTAAGTTTGTTACACAGAGCTGATAAGGCTTCATCACAATTAACATACATTTCAGAAACTTACTGTTCCAAGCGTTCACTTGGTGGGAGTGGTTTTGACCAATCATCTTCATCTGATTTGTCACACCAGCGGCTATTTCCACGTTCGTATTTGCCAAAACCACCTCTGTCACCAC
>NW_011494443.1:17074-19338 GCF_000754665.1 Bison bison bison | reverse complement strand
GTCCGTTTTTCCAAAACCCCCCTCTGCCCCCACGGCCGCCAATGCCATCATAGTCACCTCGTCCACGATCATCAAACCTGAACAGCACAAGCAATTAATCAAAATCTTATTTAACCATTATTAGATTCCTACCACTAGAACTGTACCTGGAGAAAGGTTCATTATGGCTAATTTCAAGGATGTCACCAGTCCAATTCCGGCTTACTTTTACTTGACAAATAAGGCCCTCTAACCAGACTATACCATTTATATAGCTTTATTTTCTAAATTCAGTATCCTCCTTTATTATTATATAGCCGATACAGTCCTCATACATGTTGAAATCAAGAATCAAATCTTTGTACCTGAAACATAATATTGTAAAGCAACTACACTTCAATAAATATATAAATAAAAACCCTTGGGGCAATCAGTCTTATATGTGAAACCAGCACATTAACTTACACCTTTAAATGTTTTCATCCAAATATTTTTAGTGTTAGAGGGAAAAAAGCAAAGTATCACACCAAATATCAATTGTCCTGGTTACATTAGGATGCTACTTAAAGGACAACTCACCTGTGTGACAGACTGGATAAAAGGTAGAAAATAATCCTTACCTGAATTAAGATGTTTTTAGTTTTAGGCCTGTTTTCGAAAAAGCAGGACACACAGGACTAACCACAGCTATTAGGCGCATGAGGTCAGTTCATCACACTTGTGTAATCAAAAATATAAGGTTTAAAAATTGTCATAGAATATCCACAAAAATGTCAACCAAATTAGGCCATTCACTAAACTTACTCTTTTAAGTAGAATACATAAAATTAGAGAAATGTAAAAATAATTGATTTCATTATGCCAAAGGGCATATTCTTATTCTCATTTAATTTCGATGTAATAAAAAAACTATGATTAAAAAGACATACTTAACATCCAAACGGGTGGTCCACTAAGGGGGAAAGATAATCTTGCTTAACGGGCAGGGTACAGACCAATTTCTAAATCGCTTTATTGTACACATGCAAGAAAGGCAAGAAGATAATAAATCACTTACCTTCCCCTTGATCCACTTCCACGATCACTGAAGAAACTAGACTTTCCTCTTGAATCACTACGGGAACCAAAACTGCTGTATGCATCCTTATCTTTACTAGAACTCCACCCTGAACTGTCTTTATCATAGAATCCTTCAATTAAAAACAAAAGCAAACTCATTTTATTGTAGTAATTAGAAAATGACACTACTTTAAAACGTGATTTCTATGTTTCTGAGTTTGAAGCCCTCTAATGACTAATCACATCTCTGGACCAGAGGGACAATGGAAATATTCCTACCATGGTACTAGAACACACTATACGCTGAACAAAACAATCAAGTCTGAAAATGTTCTGAATGAATACAACTTCTAAAAGGTCAGTAGGTTTGCCTTTAACACAATGACTATGGTCTTGTTACATGACCACCACAATTTAATTTCATTTAATAGGCATGAATGAGTTTATTAGGAAAGAGCATTATCTCTCTGTTTCTTTGAAGTGATATTCATTTAAAACATTAAGAAATTTGCTTGGTTTAATATAGTATTTCTTGGTTTCAATAGTAAAGTTTTTAAAAACAGTGCTCTGTTTACATGCAATACATAGTTATCAGATGAGAATTAGGAATACCTAGAAAAGGAAAATCCTGATACACTCAGCGTAGATAGGTTCCTAGGGTATAGCTATAGACATTCAGCAAGGTAAATTAGCCCAACAGGTATATGGTTTAAAGACAAGCAGAGGATTTAACTAGCTTCAGTGACATTTTATTAAATAGTCAGAGATAGTTTACAAGTTAATTAGGTTACTTTCCTTCTCCCTTACGCCTCTACTAACCCAGTAATTTAACAGCCTTAGCTACCAATAAAGAGCTAAGTTAGATTTCTAAGACCTATTTCAGCTCTAACTTCTGTACGATACTGTCTCTTTCCCTGCATTGATTCCTATCATTGCAATAAGGCAGGAAAAGCACTAAATACACATGGGGGTCAATTTCAGCTAGTACATTCTAAGGAATGAGAATCTGACTCTACAGTAACTAAAAACAATGATGTGACACCTAAGAAATAATATAGGAGTTCTTTTAATGTTTTTGGCCCCATGGCATGTTTTTAGTTCCGTTCTGTTCCATGGCAGGATTTTAGTTCCGTTCCCTAGATTTTATATTCCATGTATTGCCTTGGATAGTGAACCTAATACAGACTACCTATGAATATAGACAAATGACAGCAAATCATGTGCTC
>NW_011494443.1:15843-16974 GCF_000754665.1 Bison bison bison | reverse complement strand
ATCATGTGCTCCTGTGGACTCTCCACCCTTCCAATCCTGCTTTCTTTATCCAGTATCTTCCCTCTTCATGACTTTTAGTTTTCCTGACCTTCCCTTTTCCTCCAAAATCTCAGATCACCTATTTAAATGAAGCAGTTCAAGCCAGAGAACCACTCCCCTCTATCAGGAGCATGCCTGATGTTTGTTAACTATTCCCCAATAATCCCATTTCATTTTGGCACCTCTGCAAGACAGAAATAACTGGATTGTTATCACTGTGCAGCTAGTTTTTTGTTACACAGTAGGATCCCCATCACCTTTTTCAAATTGAACTCGTGCTGTTAATGATTACATACACAGAGGTTAAGCACAAGACTAGTGAAATTGTACAAAACCATGCCCTTGGCCTCAGAAGAGTGTGACACAGGAAATGCAGAGATTTCCTCTATCTGATATTAGATGAGTTTTTCCAAGCAAGTAAGCCCTAGTATCTGAAACTATTTTGACAGTAGGAGAGAAGAGCACAGTGTTCAGACCTTGAGGTGTCTCACTTTCCCTAAGCTCCAATTTTTAAATGCAGTGATAATTAAGTATACCAAGTTGCTCAAAAAACTTACCTTTAGTAGCTTCTCTGTTCCTTAAGTGAGGAGGAATATAGCGCCCTTCTAAAAGAAATGACAAAGTTAAATTTCACATTCCAAAAAACTTAAAAGCTTTTTACCAAAATTTGTGATGCTAAAAAAGTCCTGGAAAGAAAAAATTTGAATCTCTAGTCTTCTAGTCTGGTCTACTTCTATTTTAAATAAGTTACTGCTTTAATGAGATGAATTTTAAAAGGGGAAGGAGAAGAGATTTGAATTGAATTGGAACCTAGTAGTTGAAATCTACAAATAAATTTAATTTGCCACTAGTGGTCAATTTAACACACTATTTTTACAACGTCTGCTAGGATTTCAGAGAATTGTCATAAATAACAAGAGTTGCAGCATTGTTACTACAATAATCTAGCGAACACATAACAAAAATATTAACAAGTCTCTTATAGAGCATAAATTATTACTGTAACAACCTAAATCGTGTATCTAGTCACTAAGCTTTTTTGTTCCTGCTCTGGTTAAATCCAAAACATATGTACGTACGTAATATGGGAAA
>NW_011494443.1:15248-15621 GCF_000754665.1 Bison bison bison | reverse complement strand
ATTACTAGTTAATCTGCAATTTAACCTCTTCACTTCTGGGTTGAATTAAATATTAAAGATCTCCATTAGAATGGTCAATTACTAAAAGATTCTTAGCCTGACAAAGTGAAATTTAAAACAAATACCAAGTAACTGTGCCCAGTGAGGCCCGTCCTGTCTAAAAATAAACATCCCTTAACTATGCAATAAACAGAGCTTGAAGAAACAGTGCTTTCAGACATTAACACACTCAATATACATATTACATTTTTTCTTTCGGTTAATTCAATAGGAAGAGATCTGAGCTGAAGCAGGTCTACTGCCAATAATAAACCACCAAGAGCCCCTACACCTTAATCTTTACCATGCCTCAAAAAAAAACCCTTTCAAGAGA
>NW_011494443.1:13076-15148 GCF_000754665.1 Bison bison bison | reverse complement strand
TAATCAAACTCTATAATTTGTATGTTGTATAAGGTCCTTAACGATTTTTTTCACTCAAGAAAACTCCTTCTCATCAAAAGACCCGCTACCCACATTCTTTACACAGTAAAAACTGGAAAGGAAATTTCTAAATTTTAAATAAATCCAATGAAACACTAAGTTATTATGGTTTTAATACTCAAGTAACAACACTGTAAATCAACTATATTCTGACAATTTTTTAAAAAAGCTCTAATATTCAGTAAATGCATAAAATATTTTACTTACTGCTGGCTGTACTTCCTCCACTCTGATTATCTGATGAGTTCAGGTCTAGGCCAGCAAACTAGAAGAGAGTTAAATTTTGGTTAGCAGCCCATGCGCAGAAACATTACACTAAAGGAAAACTTAATGGAACTCTTAAGGAGAATGTGACTAAGAATGTGAGCAAACGCAAAATACTACAGTACTACAGGATACACTGTAGAAGGTACCTAACCAAGATGGTGGCGCTATCCAGGAGAAACCGGGTCCAAATTCATAATCAAAATGAATTTTCCCTGTAACTTTTTCCATTGTAAAAGTTCAAAAAATTTAAATTATTTTAAAATGTCAAGTAGTCAGTGGATTTATTTTAGCTCCAAACATTTGGAGATGTTTTCTACTTGGAATTATTCTAAACCTACAGAGCACACCTGAAAAATATTCAGAACAAAACTTGTATCGACCATTTCTTAGCTTTTATTTCTAAATACTGCAACTAGAGTACCACTCTTCAGAACAAAAATTTACAATATAACCACTACACAACCATATTAAGTAGGTACCAATGTATTTTTCCATTTTCACAGTTAAGCTGAGAACACTTCGGACATAAATGGCACGTTTTACTGCCTTTTAGCTCCATTTCTACCCATCCCTTTACACTGGTAACTTAAAGCCTCTACATTCTAAAAAAAGCGCTTCATCGAATTCTGTAATGACTAAACAAACTATTTACAAGCAACGAGGAGGGAACTATGTGCCAAAAGCAGTATTTCATTAAAAAAAAAAAAAATGTAACCAGCCACACGGCACTATTGCCACGTGTTTCCAATAAAGCACAACGTTTAAGTCCTCTGTTAAAAGCTTAAAATTATATACTGTCAAGTTGCAAGCATCAATGTAATCATTGAAAACTGGAAGATGCTAAAGAAAAAAATGAATACGGTAACACTTTGGAGGCAGCTCGTTTCCTAACTTCTATTAACAAAACACTGCGGTGTTTTCTCTGCACGATTGTTCTCAGCAACAGACTAATACTTTAAGGCACAAAAACTTCCTTTTTGTACTTATTGCAGTACGTTTTGTTATTAATTTTACACTTGGCAAAATGAACTACGTAGAGCACTTTAAATGCTACTGTAAATTGCTAAGGTGACATTAATGCAATTTTCTCAATTGTGAATTTGCTTGCTGCTTAATTCTAACGACTGCGTGTATTTTTTTCCAATTATCTCGATTTCAAATTTTACTTCTGCTTATAATCTTAAATAGGTGCCGGCACCACATATATGTTAAATTTTAAAACTGGGGATTGGCCATGTTCTTGATAACCAGATTTTTTTTCATGTCTCTGCTCCATTTAACACGGAACATGTCAGCATTTGGAAGATTTATTCTGATTCGTTAATGGAAAAAATGCTCTCCCCCAGATAGCCGAGTCCCTAAAAAATACTACACACGACTGAAAATCTATTAACAATTCATTTGTGTCACTCAAGTTCGTTTCAGAATTCTGGAGCTCGCGGTACGCAGAAGTTTACTTAAAAAGCAACAAAACATCAATTGAAGAGTTTTTCTGAAGCGTGGTGCCACTGTTGCTGAGGGATGCAGACTTCTGCCATCTCCGCCCAGAACCCCTCCTCTGCGATCACGCGCCCTCCCGTCCTCTACCTCTAAACCCTTACAAGAGGGGTTCCAATTAGACGACAAATCCGGGGCCTCTGACCGATTTCAAAATTTTCACAAGCAGCAACAAGTCACCAACAAAATTCCTTTTTTCTTCCCAAGCTACATTCCAGGCGTTTTTTCCCAGGCCGAGCCCCGCACCA
>NW_011494443.1:11632-12976 GCF_000754665.1 Bison bison bison | reverse complement strand
CGCACCAAACGTCCCCAACCTGAGGACACTGGTACACTCCGTGGTTATCTCCCAAAACGACGCGTGGCTCGGAGCAAAATCTCCATACTGACTATTGCGAACACGTGAGGCGGAGCCGGCCGTGCCGGGTCGCTAACCTCCTCGCCGCGTTCCACCTCGATCTCCAGAGCCCGGCGCCACCGCGCAGCGGCCCATTCCTCCCTCCTCTCCATCCTCCCCCCCCCCCCACTCCTCCTCGAATCTTCTGCGTCACAAAACTTTCCACTCCGGAAACGCGGCCTCGCGGGCCACGGAGCCGAGGCTGCGGAAACCGGGCTGGAGCGAAAAAAAAGCCCCGGGGAAGGAAGCCCTGGAAGAACAAGATGCCCATCCATCCCCGTTTCCGGGCCCTCGGCGGCCCGTCTTTCCCCGCTCGGGGGGCGCAGCGCCGCCCAGCCACCCGACACCACACAAAGGAGGCCGCCGCCATTACCCCGAGCGAAGGCCACCCCCCGCACCGCCCCCTCCCACATTCCAGGGCCGCGTTCCACCTCCCGCTCACACGCGCGTGCACACAACACAGACACGCCAACGCCGCCTGGGTCTCCGACAAGAATCCGAGCCGCGCACGCCCGAACTCTCAGGGCCATAAAGGTCCCCTTTCGCGAACCTCCGCGCCGCGCCCCTCCCCCGCCCGCAACACCCATGGGTCACAAGTCAAGTCGAGGTTCGCGCGTGCGCGCCTCCGCGAGAACGCGCGCCCCCTCCCCCTCCGCCCGCCTGCGCACGCACACCAAAAGCCGCCATTGTGCTCTGCCCGGGGACAATACCGCCGGCCAAGCTGGGGCCCCTGCGACAGCCACAATCAGCATTCCCGTCACCTTCCCGTTCCCCACAGCCCCGGGGCACTGACACTCGTTAGCCTAAGGGACCCAGAAAATTGGAACTTAGGGTACCAGGTAGCACTGCGCCACAAACCAGGTTAGATCGGGGGAGAGATTCCTGCAGCAACAATCCCGGTAGGCTCCTTTGCGGCTCACCTGCTAGGTCCAGCCCGAGCGCATTTTCCACCGCCACATGACTCATCCCTGAAGAGTACCGAGAACTCGGAGTCTTCCGCTGCTGAGCTAATGTGTTGGGTTCACCGCGAAGGCCCTCTCACGGGAGAACTGCGGCTCTGAAATGCACGGCGCGGCCACGGATCTAATATACCCGCTCGAGTGACTGCTACGTCAGCACGTACGACGTGTGCCCGCCCTCTCACACCCGCACTCCTCCCGCCGCTACGACTTTTGCCTAGCTACTGCGCGCTCGTTTAGTCCTAACCTCGCGGGATTTCCTAGTCGGTCGCGTCTGCGGCTCGTC
>NW_011494443.1:8211-11532 GCF_000754665.1 Bison bison bison | reverse complement strand
GAACTCAGCGCTAAATGCTGTCCTAGATCGCTTGAGTGCAACTCCCCCTGTCCTCCGCTATTACCTTTTCTCAAGCCTGGGAGGTCTCGAGATCTCGCGAGACCTCATCCCCTCCCATTTTCCGCCAGCTAGGAGACCTTAAAATATAACCTAGACCTTTTTCCCCTTTTTTTCCCAACGTTCTCAGTTTTCACTGTTCCTTTCTTTCTAGGGAGCACTCTTTCCTTCTCTCTCAGTCCCCTAGACTTTGAAAGGTTGTGCGATTTCTCCAAACTAATCAGCCCACGTATTTTCCCGGGCAGAAGCCCCGAGATCCAAGTTTGGCAATGAGGGGCCCGAAGCCCAGGGGGACAGGGGGTCACGTGACCGCAGGTGCCAAATGCGGAGGCCATTTTGTGGAGCAGGAAACCGTGGTTTTAAAATAGAGTGCTCGGAATCGGGGGGAGAAGAGGGGAAAGAGGGAGGGAGGAGACGGGAAGAGGAGCAGGGGAGAGGAGAAGGGGGGAGGGGGAAAGAGGAAGGAGGAGGGAAGAGGGCGTGATGGTGACGGGGCGTGGGGGGGAGGGAGAAGTGGAGGGGCGCTGGCGGCGCGCACGGGTGGTGGGACACTAGTTGCCTAGGCAGCGGGTGCGCCGCCTAGGAATGCCATAGCCCCTTGGTTCCCACACACACCTCCGACTCCCCCACCAAGAGAGCGCGCTCTGGCGCGCGCGTCCCCGCCCCCCGCAGTTAAGAAACAATGAGACAATCGCTGTGAACACGAGCGGGTGGTAGCGCACCCTCTTGGGACCCCCGCCCTCCGCCGGCACCACGGCTCCATTAGGCCGTAGGTTTCCTACTGCGGGGCGTCCAATGGCTCAGGGCCGATGGCCACCACCGGCGCGGTGCTGCTTCCCTCAAAGCCAGAGGACTCTGGGGATGGAGAGCCGTTCTCCTAGGGAGTCGGAGGCGTTTGTGGTTGGGCGCAATCTGGGCCTCCCGAAGAAAGTCTACCGCATCATCGGTCTGGGTTCAGGGTGACCCCGGGCCACTGCGGTGGATGGGGAATGGCCGGAATGGGTCGGAGGCACCCCTTATGCTCCCCACTCCTAAGCAGGCGACCTCCGGTCCCAACCTCAGTGCCACAGAACCTTAAATAGAAGAAAATGTGTTGACTAGTGAATCCCTGGCTTTAAGCGAGCGGCGGCACATACATGGTTCTTAGAAACGTTTTTCTCTTTTCTGACCCTCAGCCTGACAGAATTAAATAATATACAGGGTTTCCAACCATCCCCCAAAGGATCTGCTGCCAGAATTCAAATAGCTCGTTCACATCACGTACTTCTGCTTTTCTCTTCCAATTTTTAAAATTTAAACAAATTCTAACGAGATAGGGAGATAAAATAACACTTCTGTCCTGGGCAAGTTGCTTAACTGCTTTAGGTTTCGATTTCCTCTATAAAAGGAGTTGGACTTTTATGACATGACCCCGTGAAAGACCAAATTCCTTTTTATAACAACTATTTGGTAATGTCCCCTTTAACCAAATAGTACACCACAGATAATATAACCTAACTTAACAACACACAATTTCAAAAAACACGACCTAACTGGAGAATAAAAGCAAAATAATTATAATAATGCAATATATTTTAATATATGAATCCTCCCACACAGGGGCACTAAATGATGATAGATACCTGCCTAGCGCAGTCACAAATGCAAACTGAAAAAAGTGTTTTCACAATTCAAGTACCATAAAGAATGTTACATTGGTGACCTTATTTTCCAAAATGGCAAACTCTTGATAATGTTTGAAACAAAAACACGATAGTCTTCCCTCAAGTGAGTTTTATTCCTAGAATTCAGTGTATATCGAAACTGGGTAAAAATATTTTTGTTTATAGGTAAAATATAGTGTTAGTTCTAAGCTTATATCATGATGAACTGTTTTTTCCGTTGGGTCAATTTTTCTCTGTATGGGACAGTTCAGATTTGAACTGTCAGATATGGAACTATTCAGATATTGCTAGAATATCTAGGAAACCTGGTCTCTGCTCACTACCTTTAGTAGCCCTTGCCAATCATTGCAACAGCCAAAAAATATATATATATATATTTTCACAATGCCCCCTTGAGAACTATTAAGCTTAATAATGATCATTAAGGTCCCTTTCAGCCCTATGAGCATGGGTGAGGTGAGTTTTCACTTGGTTTTGCTTCCTTTTCGTATGGACCAGAGTAAACATTTGAAAGCCCAGAGTTCCGACAGTTCAAACTGCATATAGCAACGATGGGATGTTCTGAGTACCCAGGTTCTGGGCTTTATTTTGCTTTTAAGTAGAGCCAATTAAAGGATACTGCCATGGGAGTATCTAAAAGAATTAAAATATATAGCCGTTTCCCGCTTTCAATTAACCCCTGCTCACGGGCATTCTCAGTTCAAACCACTGGCATGTTTTGTTAATCAATTTGTTATCATTGGAATATCAATTTGGAAAGGAAGCAAAATAAACATAAAGCTTTGTTTTCAAACGAATTCATTCTGAAAAAGGATGGGTGCACTTGAGGTAGCTAAATGAGCCAACTTTCACAACACCCCGAATGACTTTACCTCTAAGCAGATATTTGCATGTCTTTTCCATTAGGCCCTTTTTGTAGGTTTTATTTTTGTTTGGCCACACTGTGTGGCTCACTGGATCTTAATTCCCCAACCAGGGATGGAACTTGTACCCTCTGCAGTGAAAGTGAGGAGTCTTAACCACTGGACCTGGACGGCCAAGGAAGTCCCATCACAAGGCCCTTCTTTGTGAATTTTATTTGAAGGGACCTGGGTCGGGAAGATTCCCTGGAGAAGGAAATGGCAACCCACTCCAGTATTCTTGCCTGGAGAACCCCATGGACGGAGGAGCCTGCTGGGCTACAGTCCATGGGGTCGCAGAGTCGGACACGACTGAGCGACTTCACTTCACTTCAAAAATAGTTAGGAAAAGCTGAAACCAAAGAAACTTTTTTCACATGTTCCTTTTCTTACATTCCCAGGCATTGTTAAGCTGAGCACCCATACTGAAACAAATATACTATTTGCACCACTCCGACTCTTGTCCCCTCCTCACCCCTCCATCGGGAGCAGATCTCCTGCCCTTCTACTGCTTACAAGCTGTGTGACTCGGGGTAACTTACTTGACATCTTAGAGCCTCAGGTTCGTTGTCTATAAAGTTAGAATAAAAATAGTTTAGTTTCTGCCTCAAAACGTGGTTGGGATTCAAGGGCTCACGCATAAAAGGAGTGAGGATATTTCTGTATCTATCTCTCCGTTGTCTCAACTACCCCAGAAGAGT
>NW_011494443.1:5853-7244 GCF_000754665.1 Bison bison bison | reverse complement strand
AAAGTTCTAAAGGGAAAAGAGGAATCCTAGGCTCTAGGATATTGTTGTACACTTTTATTCTCCAAGGATGAGAGCTGGTACATACAAAACCAGCTTTGTTTTAGGCAATTATTATACTCCCCAACGGGCTTCCCTCAGTGGTAAAGAACCCGCCTTTAAATGCAGGAGACGGAGACATGGGTTCGATCCCTGGGTCGGGAAGATCCCCTGGCGAGGGAAATGGCAACTCTCTTCAGTATTCTTGCCTGGGAAATCGAGTGGACAGAGGATCCTGGCAGTCTACAGTCCACAGGGTCGCAGAGAGTCAGACACGACTTAGCGACTAAACAACAGTGTACTACCAAATAGCAGATCTGGCCTGGAATCTGCTTTCCTTTCACAGAGATGGCAAGATTGAAAACAAAATTATATTGGAGGGCATCTTCTCTACAACTAACATTGCTAAAAATATTTTCAAACAGAAGAATCCAGTGTCCTTCTGCCTTCATTCATGCGAAGTGATTGGGCAGTAATAGGACTAAATAACAAAGAAACCTTGGGTAGAGCTGCCTTGCTTTGAGAGAAAAGACAAGAGGTCTTGGAAATACAGCAACAGGATCACAGACCTTCAAAATTCCTTGCTGTGTCTTAAGTAATAGGGGCATTTTTAGCAGTTTCTCTCTCAGATGATAAAGAACTTGGCCATGACCTCACAGATATGGCTGAATAGCAGTCCTTGTGTTGGAATTACAGTCATTCCTCTGTATCCACGGGGAATTGGTTCCAGGATCCCACTCAAATACTCAAATCCTCAGATGCTCAAGTCCCTTATAAAAAATGGCATAGTATAACCTATGCGTATCCTCCCATATACAGGCAGACTTCGGAGATTTCAGGTTCAGTTCCAGGGCACCACAATAAATCGAATATTGCAATAACTCGAGTCATACACTTTTTTTTTTTTGCTTTCTCAGTGTGTATAGAAGTTATGTTGGGAATTCTCTGACAGTCCAGTGGTTAGGACTCCACACTGTCACTGCTGAAGGCTTAGGTTCAATCCTTAATCCCACAAGCTGCGCAGCACAGCTCCAAAAGGAAATTAATTATGTTTACACTGTACTGTAGTGTATTAAGTGTGCAATAGCATGTCTAAAATAAAGACATACCTTAATTTAAAAATACTTCATTGCTAAAAATGTTAGCCGTCATCTGAGCTTTCAGAGTCGTACTCTTTTTGCAATAGTAATACCAAAGATCATTGATCACAGATCACCATAACAAATGTAATAACGAAAAAGCTTAAAATATTGTGAGAATTACGAAAATATGACGCAGAGAGATGAAGTGAGCAAATGCTGTTGGTAAAACGATGCCCAGAAACTTGCTCCATAAGGGCTTGCCACAGACCTTCA
>NW_011494443.1:4119-5753 GCF_000754665.1 Bison bison bison | reverse complement strand
ATGGCAACCCACTCCAGTATTCTTGCCTGGAGAATCCCATGGACAGAGGAGCCTGGCAGGCTACAGTGCAGGTCCGTGAGGTCCAAAGAGTCGGACACGATTGAAGCGACTTAGCATGCACACACGCAAAAATGGTTGTAAATACAATGTAAATGAAAAGTGAAGCAGTCGTGTCCGACTCTTTGCTACCCCATGGACTGTAGTTTATCAGGCTCCTCCGTCCATGGGATTTTCCAGGCAAAAGTACTGCAGTGGGTTGCCATTTCCTTCTCCAGGGTATCTTCCCTACCCGGGGACCGAACCCGGATCTCCCTCATTGTAGACAAATGCTTAACTGTCTGAGCCACCAGGGAAGTCCTTGTCACAGGGTACATTCAAGTTTTGCTTTAGGAACCTTTATGGAATTTTTTTCCGTGAATATTTTCCTTCCTCGGATATAGAACTCGAAGATATGAAGGGCCAACTGTACGTACTCTGAGCTTCCTGAAATTAATTCACTTTCCCCTACTCCTTCCGATTTAGTGATTATTACTCTCATTGCCCTATAGACCTTGATAGCTAGTAGGTTTAATCATTTTTAAAGTTTTTAAAATCTTTTCAAAAAATAAATAAAATCTTTTCAATGTTTTAATTTTTATTCTTTCAAAGACGTCTTGTTTTGACTGTAATTTTGAGATTAATAATAAGAAATACATACAGCATTTGGTCTTTGACCTTGTTCCTGGCACAGAGCTCCTAAAACCCTAGGAATTTCCTGTGAAGGGAGAGATTAAAGGTCTTTTGTTATGTTAATGAGGTGGCTTTGTGAAGGCTGCTAAAGATGGGGGCTGGTTGCCAGAGAAGGCAATCACGTGATTAGAGGGTGGGAACATTCAATCCCACGCCCTCATCTCTGGGGAGAGGAGAGAGGCTGGAGAGTTCAATTGTTCTGTCGCTCAGTCGTGTCCAACTCTTTGCAGCCCCACTGCAGCATGCCGGGCTTCCCTGTCCTTTGCTATCTCCTGGAGTTTGCTCAAACTCACGTCTATTGAGTTGGTGATGCCATCCTCTGTCACCCCCTTCTCCTCCTGCCCTCAATCTTTCCCAGCGTCAGGATTTTTCCCGGTGAGTCGGCTCTTCGAATCAAGTGGCCAAAGTATTGGAGCTTCAGCTTCAGCATCAGTCCTTCCAATGAATATTCAGGGCTGATTTCCTTTAGGATGGACTGGCTTGATCTCTTTGCAGTCCAAGGGACTCTAAAGAGTCCTCTCCAGCACAACAGTTAGAAAGCATCAATTCCTCAGCGCTCAGCCTTCTTTATGGTCCAACTCACATCTACGTGACTACTGGAAAAACCATAGCTTTGACTGTATGGACTTTTGTTGGCAAAGTGATGTCTCTGCTTTTTAATACGCTGTCTGGGTTTGTCATAGCTTTTCTTCCAAGGAACAAGCATCTTTTAATTTTGTGGTTCCAGTCACTGTACGCAGTGATTTTGGGGCCCTCTGGGGAGGGGAGAGAGGCTGGAGAGTGAATTCAATTACCAGTGGCCAATGATTTAATCCATCATGCCTACATAATGAAACCTCCATGCTGCTGCTGCTGTTGCTAAGTCACTTCAGTCATGTCCAACTCTGTGCGACCCCATAGATGGC
>NW_011494443.1:3769-4019 GCF_000754665.1 Bison bison bison | reverse complement strand
ATCTTGGAAGCAAGGAGAAAGAGATGTGCCTGTACTTGACACCATCTCTTGATTACTTATAAAACCTAATACAATATAAAGACTATGTAAATAGTTGTAAATAGGGCTTCCCAGGTGGCAATAGTGGTAAAGAGCCCGCCTGCCATTGCAGGAGACATAAGAGACTTGAGTTCGAACTCTGGATCCCTGGAGGAGGGCATGGCAACCCACTCCAGTATTCTTGCCTGGAGAATCCCATGGACAGAGGAGC
>NW_011494443.1:961-2547 GCF_000754665.1 Bison bison bison | reverse complement strand
CCAGGCAAGAATACTGGAGTGGGGTGCCATTGCCTTCTCCAGTGCATGAAAAGAGAAAAGTGAAAGTGAAGTCGCTCAGTCCTGTCCGACTCTTCTCGACCCCATGGACTGCAGCCTACCAGGCTCCTCCGTCCATGGGATTTTCCAGGCAAGAGTACTGGAGTGGGGTGCCATTGCCTTCTCCCATTGCTCTATTAAGAACTACCAAATCTTGTTCCTAGATAGAACCGTGGAGCTTCTGTGAATTTTCCCTTCACACTGGCCATTCTAATATTATAAAGCAAAAAGGCAGGGAAGATTCATCCTGGAAATACAGTTTAATTACAGACAGTCTGTGAGTGTCACCACATACACAGGGCAGGTGATTCCTCCTGGGATGTGGAGTCTGGAGAAGGTGCTTTGGAACTCTGTGTTCTCTGGGAAGCTAAAGAGCTGCAGGTTCAACGGTTTTCTGGGTCTATTTAGAAGCACTGTTCTAAGTGCTTCAAGCGTAATTAGCTTGTCGAATTCTCACAGCAGCCCTCAAGGAAGGTACGGTACTCCACCCCAACCCCTGGTGTACATATGAGAGGCCCCAGGACTTGCTGTGGTTCTAGCAGGACTAGTTCATAAGGCTAGTAAGGCTAGTGAGATACCAGAGCATCTCAGACCCCTCAAACTCAGACAGTCCTATAGCGGACAAAATGACTTCCTCCTACAGTCTTTATCTCAGATAAGAGCATCATCATCTCTTAAGATTTAGACTTAAAACCACTGTGTCTCTTCTCTCCTCCCTGCTAACCATAAACAGTCCCTTTCTCTTTTCTACCTTATGCCTTTCAAATTGGTCTCCTTTTCTCACTGCCAAGTTCAAGCCTTTTTTTTTTAACTTCCACATTAGTAGTGAGCATTTTTTTTTTGCATTAGTGTCAATTTAAGAACAATATACATGTCTATAAGCTGTCTTTTCCCACAAGAGGAAAAAAAAAAAACAACACTATCTTCTCCCAGATGGTTGGAACATGGCTCAAGCCTGCTCTTGATTATCCCAGGAGCTTCCTCACTGCCTCTGCTCCCTCCCTTCTCCCCGCTCTACCCAACCCTTTACAGATCTGCCAGAGTTTTCTTCTTCAGAGTCCTAGTGTGCCACTTCCCTGCTCAGAAACCTCTAACACCTCCCATTGCTTCCAAGGTCCTTCCTGACCTAGCTTGCTGCTCCCCACTATTCCCCACCCCGCTTGTGCGCCTTGCCCCCTGCCGAGTGTCTCCGGCTCCTTCCTGGCACTTTTCGCCTCTCCGTTGCACTGCGCAATACTCTGAACAGACTCAGACTCCGTTTTTCTCCACCTCTGTTCCTTCTGTTCACAGTGTTTCCTCCCCACGAAACGTTCCTCCTCTGTGTTCCCACCTCTCAGATCCCTACCTGAACCTACACACAGACACAAGCACACCTGCACACTCCAATGCAGCCTGCGATGTGTCCACTTTGGCTCAGCCATGGTACCCAGGTATTTGGTCAGATCCAATCTAGGCATCGGAGAAGGCAATGGCACCCCACTCCAGTACTCTTGCCTGGAAAATCCCATGGATGGAGGAGCCTGGTAGGC
>NW_011494443.1:0-338 GCF_000754665.1 Bison bison bison | reverse complement strand
TTTTTTTTTTTTTTTTTTTGTATCTTTCATATGTTACCTTTTGCACAACTTGATCTTGAATAGAAGGATATTAATTATACTGCACAAACCAAACTCTGACTCCAAGCATATACATGTCCCTCTTTGCAGCTTTGATGAAGTCTGTATGTGTGTGTAACAGGGCACAATTTGTACTCAGCGTCTGAGAGAGAGATCTAAATACTAGCACCATGGAGATAGCTCTGTCTTTGCTTCCAAAAATGTTCAGCCTGTATTTTGAATGAAGCAACTATGACTCCCTTGCAGCTGGGAACAAGTTACTTCACCATTCTTCGCCTCAGTTTCCTCATTGATAAAGT
>NW_011494442.1:16705-17023 GCF_000754665.1 Bison bison bison | reverse complement strand
ATGGAAAAGAATTTGAAAGAGAATACATATACAAACATACGTGTATGTAAGCATAACCGAATACACTAGCTATATAAACCTCATGGTAACCACAAACCAAAAATCTATAATGGACTCACATACAACAAAAGAGAAAGGAATCCAAACATTACACTAAAGAAAGCCATCAAATCACAAAGGAAGAGAGCAAAGAAGAAGAAAAGAACAAAAAGAAAAGAATTAACAAAATGGCAGGAAATATATACCTACCAATAATTACTTTAAATATACATGGAATAAATGCTTCAATTAAAAGACACAGACTGGCTGACTGGACAC
>NW_011494442.1:15976-16605 GCF_000754665.1 Bison bison bison | reverse complement strand
GCATATAGCTCTGATGACCAGAGGAAGTGACAGAGTGTATTTAATGTGACCAAAGGGGGAAAATCTACAGCAAAGAATACTCTACCTGGAAAAGCTATCATTCAGAGTTGAAGAAGAGATAAAGACTTTTAGAGACAAGTAAAAGCTAAGTGTTCAACACCACAACACATGCTTTACAAGAAATGTTAAAGGAACTTCTCTAAGCAAAAAAGAAAAGGCTATTACCACAAATAAGAAAAGAATAAAAAGTAAAGTTATAAGCTTTTACACAGCAAAGGAAGCCATAAAGAAAACGAAAGTCCATAGGTTTACAAAATAGAACAAAGTATTCATGAATGATGCAATCGGCATGAGCTAAAATTTCAAAATATGCAAACAGCTCATACAACTCAATAACAACAACAAAAACAACCCAATCAAAAAAATGAGAAGACCTAAATAGACATTTCTCCAAAGAAGACATGTGTGCGTGTGTGGGCACATATGTGCTCTATCGTGTCCAACTCATTGTGAATGTATGGGACTGTAGCCTGTCAGGCTTCTCTGTGTGTGGAATTTCCAGGACAAGAATCCATGTGGTCACAAAGAGTTGGACACAAATGTGCGCACACACAGACGTGTCTTCTTTG
>NW_011494442.1:15044-15876 GCF_000754665.1 Bison bison bison | reverse complement strand
TCTCGTGCCCAGCACAGCCCTGCTCTCTAGGCGCTGCCTCTCAACCAGGAGAGCCTCATTGTCCCCTCATGATTAAGGCAAGAGCATGCAACCTGCATATTAGGAAGAGAATTGACAAACACGTGGGTCAGGATTCACCAAATGGCTCCTTCCGAAATATGAGCCAACTTTCAACAACTGGAAGAAAAACCTGTGCTGTGGGTGCCACTGCTCCCTCAGCATCCCACTTGTTGGAATTACATCATATTTAAAGTTTTTGGATGTTTTCACTCTGCAAGTTTTACATGAAACCAAAGGCCTCCTCTCTGTATTGCCTCATTTTTCCTCTCCCATCTTAGTATCTGGGCCCTTCTGATGCATGAATAGGTAGTCTTAAGGAGCCACATTAATAGAGCTCATTTTGGAGGGGGGGATAGAGTGTACCAGGGATCAAATCTGCATAAAGATAAGCAAAATGCAAAACTGGCTAACTGAAGTGCTGGTGGCTACTACTTCCATATTCCCAGTACTGCTTTCATAGAGTAACTCTTGCTGTATGTGAAAACAAGGGGAGGTGTGCATTAAATATTTCTTTGGGAAATTCGTGCCACAGAATTTGGAAATAGATGGGAACATTCTCTCTTTTCCCTTATTTGTTTCCTGTGGGTGCTTTTCCCCTTCAGAATTCCACTAAGAGACCACTATGTAAACCCCGGAGAAGCATGTCACCAAAACTTCAGGTTTTCTTTCCCAGTGAACTTGCTTTGTCTTCATGAGAGAGCAGACGCCTGGGCCTCCCAAGCCCTGGCCAGACCTGACTGTGAGCCCAGCCCCTGGCCTTAGGCTCCCAGCC
>NW_011494442.1:13540-14944 GCF_000754665.1 Bison bison bison | reverse complement strand
GCACTCTAAGTGTTCATCAACAGATGAATGGATAAAGATACAAAGATTCCATTGTATGTGTACACAATGGAATATTACTCAGCCATAAAAAGAAGGAAATTCTGCCATTTGTAACCATGTGGGTGGACCTGGATAGTATTAGGCAAAGTGAATTAATTCCAACAAAGACAAACATTATAAGATATCACTTTACATGCAGAATCACAAAACAGTACAAATGAACTTTTTTACAAAACAGAAACAGATTCACAGAGGTAGAAAACAAATTTATGGTTTCTGAGGAGGGGGAATAAGTTGGGAGTATGGGATTAACAGATGCACACTACCATATATAAAATAGATTAAAAAAACAAGGATTTACTGTATAGCACAGGGAAGGCTATTCATTATCATATAATAAACTATAATGGAAAGAATCTGAAAAAGAATACATATACAAACATATGTATATGTAAGCATAACCGAATACACTAGCTATATAAACCTCATGGTAACCACAAACCAAAAATCTATAATGGACACACATACAACAAAAGAGAAAGGAATCCAAACATTACACTAAAGAAAGCCATCAAATCACAAAGGAAGAGAGCAAAGAAGAAGAAAAGAACAAAAAGAAAAGAATTAACAAAATGGCAGTAAATATGTACCTACCAATAATTACGTAAATATACATGAAATAAATGCTTCAATTAAAAGATACAGAGTGGCTGACTGGACACAGAAACAAATCCCACATACACGCTGCCTACAGGAGTCTCCCTTCAGATCTAAATACTCAGACAAAAAGTGAGAGGATGGAAAAAGGTATCCCATGCAAATGTAAATCAAAAGAAAGCTGGGATAGGAACACTTGTATCAGATAAACTTAGTCTTTCAAACAGAGACCGTAACAAGAGACAGACATTACATAATTAACATAGAATCAACTCAAGAAGATGTAACAACTATAAATATATAGACACCAAACATAAGAGCACCTAAAATACATACAGTAGGTACTAACAAACATAAAGGAGAAACTGACAGTAAACATGATATTCAGGACTGTGACACCCCACTTACATCACCGGACAGATCATCCAGACAGAAAATCAATAAGGAAACACTGATCTCAAATGACATATTAGACTTAATGGACTGATAGAGCATCCCATCCAAAAGCAGCAGAATACACGTTGACATTTTAGGAATGTCGACATTTTAGGAATCAATAAACTAAGGTGGACTGGAATGGGTGAATTTAGCTTGGATGACCATTATATCTACTACTGTGGGCAGGAATCCCTTAAAAGAAATGGAGTAGCCATCATAGTCAACAAAGGAGTCCAAAATGAAGTACGTGGATTAAATCTCAAAAACAACAGAATGATCTCTGTTCATTCCCAAGGCAAACCATTCAAT
>NW_011494442.1:12226-12901 GCF_000754665.1 Bison bison bison | reverse complement strand
CCTATACCAAACTGCAAGCAGATTTCATTGCTAACCAAGACTTCTTGGGATTGTGGATGGTCGACATGCACCGGGAGGGTCGCAGCCAGAGATCAGCTTCCCAGAAGAGAGAAGGCGCGCCCGTTGTACACCCAAAAAACCGAGCGGCTGGGACAGAGGAGGGGATAAGTCACAGCCTTCAACTGGGGGCGACTACGCGCGCCAAGGACCTGGTCACCTGAGCTGCTCGGACCTGGGACGGGCGCAAAAGCAGGCCCAACCAAGTCTGCGCCTTTGCAGAGTACCCGAGAACCTGAACCTGAGCAGCTTAGACCTGGGAAGTGCATGCAAACCAGGGCCCGCATCAGACAGTTCCTGGCAAAGAAACCTAGAGTCTGAACAGTGTAGACTGGGAAAGCACACACGCCATGAGCGGAGCAAACCCAGTGTGGCTTAATAACTGAACACACGCAGTGATATTTGTTTGCAGTGTTCCTCCCTCCCCAAAGCACGACTGAACAAGCGAGCCTAAAAAAAAAGTGACCACCACTGCACCCCTTGTATCAGGGCGGAAATTAGACACTGAAGAGACCAGCAAACAGAAGAAGCTAACATAAACAGAGGGAACCACTTTGGAAGTGGCAGGTGCAATAGATTAAAATCCTGTAGTTAGCACCGATACATAGGAAGGGGCCT
>NW_011494442.1:10027-10919 GCF_000754665.1 Bison bison bison | reverse complement strand
ATGCAAATTCTCCAGCAACACAGGAACATAACCCTGAGCCTCAATATACAGGCTGCCCAAAGTCACACCAAACCCACTGACATCTCAAAACTCATTACTGGACACTTCACTGCACTCCAGAGAGAAGAAATCCAGCTCGACCCATCAGAACACTGACATATGCTTTCCTAACCAGGAAACCTTGACAAGCCATGCGTCCAGCCCCACCCACAGTCAGGAACCTCCACAATAAAGAGGAACCACCAACTGCCACAAAAGCCACCCCAAACACAGCAATATAAACAAGATGAAAAGACAGAGAAATACCCAGCAGGTAAAGGAACAGGATAAATGCCGACCAAATCAAACAAAAGAGGAAGAGATAGGGAATCTACCTGATGAAGAATTCCAAATAATGATAGCAAAAATGATCCAAAATATTGAAAACAAATTGGAGTTACAGATAAATAGCCTGGAGACAAGGATTGAGAAGATGCAAGAAAGGTTTAACAAGGACCTAGAAGAAATAAAAAAGAGTCAATATATAATGAATAATGCAATAAATTAGATCAAAACACTCTGGAGGGAACCAACAGTAGAATAACAGAGGCAGAAAATACAATAAGTGAGGTAGAAGATACAATGGTAGAAATAAATGAATCAGAGGAAAAAAGAAAAACGAATTAAAAGAAATGAAGACAACCTCAGAGACCTCTGGGACAATGTTAAACGCCCCAATATTCGAGTCATAGGAGTCACAGAAGAAGAAGACAAAAAGAAAGACCATGAGAAAATACTTGAGGAGATAATAGCTGAAAACTTCCCTAAAATGGGGAAGGAAATAATCACTCAAGTCCAAGAAACCCAGAGAGTCCCAAACAGAATAAACCCAAGGCAAAACACCCCCAAGACA
>NW_011494442.1:9556-9927 GCF_000754665.1 Bison bison bison | reverse complement strand
CCAACACCACAGTTCTAAAAGCATCAATCTTCAGCGCTCAGCTTTCTTCACAGTCCAACTCTCACATCCATACATGACCACTGGAAAAACCATAGCCTTGACTAGACGGACCTTTGTAGGGAACTGATTACTGGCTGGATCTGTCTCTCTCTTTTTGATTCCCCCTTTTATCCTCCTGGCCACCTCAGTCTCCTTCCTCCCTCGTCTCTTCTCTATGTAACTCCTTCAACATCTCTGAGGTATCCAAACTGTGGAGAGCGTATAGGGAAGTGATTACTGGCTAGCTTGCTCTTGCCTCTTTTGATTCCCCCTCTATCCTCCCAGTCACCTCTATCTCCCTCCTCCCTCTTCTCTTCTCCTTTTAACTCTGT
>NW_011494442.1:8997-9456 GCF_000754665.1 Bison bison bison | reverse complement strand
ATAAGTAGGGTAGAAGATAGATAGTGAATAGTGATCGTGAAATCGCTCAGTCGTGTCGGACTCTTTGTGACCCCACGGACAGTAGCCAACCGGGCTCCTCCGTCCATGGGATTTTCCAGGCAAGAGTTCTGGAGCGGGTTGCCATTTCTGGTAGATATAAATGAAACAGAGGAAAAAAGTAAAAGGAATTAAAAGAAATGTGGACAACCTCAGAGACCTCTGGGACAATGTGAAATGCCCCAATATTCGAGTCATAGGAGTCCCAGAAGCAGAAGACAAAAAGAAAGACCATGAGAAAATACTCGAGGAGATAATACTTGAAAACTTCCCTAAAATGGGGAAGGATAATCATCCTAGTCCAAGAAACCCAGAGAGTCCCAAACAGGATAAACCCAAGGCGAAACACCCCAAGACACATATTAATCAAATTAACAAAGGTCAAACACAAAGAACAAATAT
>NW_011494442.1:6879-8897 GCF_000754665.1 Bison bison bison | reverse complement strand
CAAAAGCTTTACAGACATGCAAAAGCTGAGAGAATTCAGCACCACCAAACCAGCTCTCCAACAAATGCTAAAGGATCTTCTCTAGGCAGGAAACACAAAAAGGGTGTACAAACTTGAACCCAAAACAATAAAGTAAATGGCAATGGGATCATATTTATCAGTAATTACCTTAAATGTAAATGGGTTGAATGCCCCAACCAAAAGACAAAGACTGGCTTAATGGATACAAAAACAAGACCCCTATATATGTTGTCTACAAGAGACCCACTTCGAGACAAGGGACACATACAGACTGAAAGTGAAGGGTTGGAAAAAGATATTCGTGCAAATAGAGACCAAAAGAAAGCAGGAGGAGCAATACTCATATCAGATAAAATAGACTTTAAAACAAAGGCTGTGAAAAGAGACAAAGAAAGACACTGCATAATGATCAAAGGATCAATTGAAGAAGATATAACAATCATAAATATATATGCACCCAGCATAGGAGCCGGAGAAGGCAATGGCACCACATTCCAGTACTCTTGCCTGGAAAATCCCATGGACGGAGGAGCCTGGTACACTGGGGTCCATGAGGTCGCTAAGAGTTGGACACGACTGAGAAACTTCACTTTCACTTTTCACTTTCATGCATTGGAGAAGGAAATGGCAACCCACTCCAGTGTTCTTGCCTGGAGAATCCCAGGAACAGAGGAGCCTGGTAGGAGGCCATCTATGGGGTCGCACAGAGTTGGACATGACTGAAGCGACTTAGCAGCAGCAGCAGCAGCAGCAACATAGAAGCACCACAATATGTAAGACAAATGCTAACAAGTATGAAAGGGGAAATTAACAATAACACAATAATAGTGGGAGACTTTAATACCCCACTCACACCTATGGATAGATGAACTAAATAGAAAATTAACAAAGAAACACAAACTTTAAATGATACAATAGATAGTTAGACCTAATTGATATCTATAGGACATTTCATCCCAAAACAATGAATTTCACCTTTTTCTCAAGTACACACGGAACTTTCTCCAGGATAGACCACATCTTGGGCCATAAATCTAGCCTTGGTAAATTAAAAAAAAAATTGAAATCATTCCACGCATCTTTTCTGACCACAATGCAGTAAGATTAGATCTCAATTACAGGAGAAAAAACTATTAAAAATCCCAACATATGGAGGCTGAACAACATGCTGCTGATCAACTAAAAAATCACAGAAGAAATCAAAAAAGAAATCAAAATATGCATAGAAACAAATGAAAATGAAAACACAACAACCCAAAACCTACAGGACACTGTAAAAGCAGTACTAAGGGGATGGTTCATAGCAATACAGGCTTACCTCAAGAAACAAGAAAAAAGTCAAATAAATAACCTAACTCTACACCTAAAGCAACTTGAAAAGAAAGAAATTATGAAACCCAGGGTTAGGAGAAGGAAAGAAATCTTAAAAATTAGGGCAGAAATTAATGCAAAAGAAACAAAAGACACCATAGCAAAAATCAACAAAACCAAAAGGTGGTTCTTTGAGAGGATAAATAAAATTGACAAACCATTAGCCAGACTCATCAAGAAACAAAGGGAGAAAAATCAAATCAACAAAATTAGAAATGAAAATGGAGAGATCACAACAGACAACACAGAAATACAAAGGATCATAAGAGACTATTATCAGCAACTATATGCCAATAAAATGGACAACTTGGAAGAAATGTACAAATTCTTAGAAAAGTACAACTTTCCAAAACTGAACCAGGAAGAAACAGAAAATCTTAACAGACCCATCACAAGCACAGAAATTGAAACTGTAACAAGATATCTTCCAACAAACAAACCCCAAGACCAGACGGCTTCACAGCTGAATTCTATGAAAATTTAAAGAAGAACTAACACCTATCCTACTCTAACTCTTCCAGAAAATTGCAGAGGAAGGTAAACTTCCAAACTCATTCTATGAGGCCACCATCACCCTAATACCAAAACCTGACAAAGATGCCACAGAAAAAGAAAACTACAGGACA
>NW_011494442.1:5907-6490 GCF_000754665.1 Bison bison bison | reverse complement strand
GAAATGCAAATCAAAACCACAATGAGGTACCATTTCATGCCAGTCAGAATGGCTGCTATCCAAAAGTCTACAATCAATAAATGCTGGAGACGGTGTGGAGAAAAGGGAACCCTCTTTCACTGTTGGTGAGAATGCAAACTACTACAGCCACTAGGGATAACAGTGTGGAGATTCCTTAAAAAACTGAAAACAGAACTGCCACATGACCCAGCAAACCCACTGCTGGGCATACACACTGAGGAAAACAGAATCAAAGAGACACATGAACCCCAATGTTCATCACAGCATTATTTATAATAGCCAGGACATGGAAGCAACCTAGATGTCCATCAGCAGATGAATGGATAAGAAAGCTGTGGTACATATACAAAATGGAATATTATTCCGTCATTAAAAAGAATACATTTGAATCAGTTCTATGAGGTGGATGACTGGAGCCTATTATACAGAGTGAAGTAAGCCAGAAAGAAAAACACAAATACAGTATCAGTTCAGTTCAGTTCAGCAACTCAGTCGTGTCCGACTCTGCGACCCCATGAATTGCAGCATGCCAGGCCTCCCTGTCCATCACGAACTCCCGGAG
>NW_011494442.1:5483-5807 GCF_000754665.1 Bison bison bison | reverse complement strand
TCAGAGAACTAGAACAAATAATTTCACAATTTGTATGGAAATACAAAAAACTTTTAATAGCCAAATAAATCTTGAGAAAGAAGGACAGAACTGAAGGAATGAACCTGCCTGACTTCAGGTTCTACTATGAAGCCACAGTCATCAAGACAGTATGGTACTGGTACAAAGACAGAAATATAGATTCATGGAAAAAAATAGAAAGCCCAGAGATAAATCCACGCACCTATGAACATCTTATCTTGACAAAGGAAGAAAGAATATACAATGGAGAAAAGATAATCTCTTTAACAAGTGGTGCTGGGAAAACTGGTCAACCACATGTAA
>NW_011494442.1:2980-3747 GCF_000754665.1 Bison bison bison | reverse complement strand
TTAAATAAACACAGTGACAATATACAGCCTTGACGTACTCCTTTTCCTATTTGGAACCAGTCTGTTGTTGCATGTTCAGTTCTAACTGTTGCTTCCTGACCTGCATATAAGTTTCTCAAGAGGCAGGTCAGGTGCAGTATACTAACACATATATATGGAATTTAGAAAGAAGGTAACGATAACCCTGTATGCAAGACAGCAAGAGACACAGATGTATTGAACAGTCTTTTGGACTCTGTGGGAGAGGCCGAGGGTGGTATGATACGAGATATGAGAATGGCATTGAAACATGTAAAATATCGTATGTGAAACAAATCTTCAGGCCAGGTTTGATGCATGATACAGGGTGCTCGGGGCTGTTGCACTGGGATGACCCAGAGGGATGGGATGGGGAGGGAGGTGTGAGGGAGGTTCAGGATGGGGAACACATGTACACTCACAGAGGATTCAATTCAATGTATGGCAAAAACCAATACAATATTGTAAAGTAAAATAAATAAATTAATTAAAAAAAACATGTCATGGGGATGTAATATACAGCACAGGTATTGTAGTTAATATTATTGTATTACCTTGTATGGTGGCACAGGATAACTAAACTTATTGTTGTAATCCCTGCACAATGTATACAAATGATGCATCATGAGTTGTACACCTAAAACCAGTATAATATTATACAACTATACATCAATAACATTACAAATAAAAATAACAAAATTTTAAAAAGAAAATTAGAGATACCGAGGGAACGTTTCATGCAAAGATGG
>NW_011494442.1:2306-2880 GCF_000754665.1 Bison bison bison | reverse complement strand
TCAAAGACATCATCCGTTTCACTTCTTGTAACTGCATTACTGCCTCTGTGCCTCAGTTTCCTCATATGTAAAATGGGACTATTGACAACACCTTCCTCGTAGATTTTCTTTTGAATTAAATGAAGCTTAATGTGTAAAACACCCACCATTGCTTAGGAGATCTAACTAACACACATAATATTGTGTTTTTTCTTTTCTTTTAAGAGTGTTAAAATCTTTATTTTTACCCGACAGCCTTGTAGATTTTCTTTTATCTTACTGATTCTTGTTTTTCATTAAATGAAACACAGCGCGTAAAATACGCAGGACATGCTTAGTAGAGTTAAGTAACATACTTAATTATTTTAAGAGAATTGAAATTGAGTTTTTTCCCCCAAAAATCTAACAGACAATGCCCTTGTCAACAAAGTTTATTAAGTATAGATAAATAGGCTCACCAATACATCATCTTTCACCTACTAATTACTTGCTTAAAGCCTCTGCACCTCAGTATCCTCATATATAACTGAGCTCAACATTATGTTGAGCTGACTCTACATGACTTTTTATCTTTCACTTCTGGAAATGTGTAACT
>NW_011494442.1:0-2185 GCF_000754665.1 Bison bison bison | reverse complement strand
CCCTTGGACTACAAGGAGATCCAAGCAGTCCATCCTAAGGAAATCAGTCCTGAATATTCATTGGAAGGACTGATGCTGAAGCTGAAACTCCAATACTTTGGCCACCTGATGGGAAGAACTGACTCATTGGAAAAGACCCTGATGCTCAGAAAGATTGAAGGCAGGAGGTGACGGGAATGAAAGAGGATGAAATGGTTGGATGGCATCACCAACTCAATGGACATTAGTTTGAGTAAACTCCGGGAGTTGGCAATGGACAGGGAGGCCTGGCGTACTGCAGTCCATGGGATTGCAAAGTATCAAACACGACTGAGCAACTGAAGTGAACTGAACACATTCTCTTGTGCACGTGGAACATTCTCTACAAAACAAGTGTCAATAAATTTAAGAAAACTGAAATGGTATCAAGCATCTTTTCCAACTACAATGCTGTGAGACTAGAAATCAACTGCAAGGAAAAAAGCTTCAAAAAAACACAAGTACATGGAGGCTAGACAAAATGCTACCAAACAGTGAATGAGTCATTGAAGAAATCAAAGATGAAAAACAGACAAACAAACAAACAAACCCGGCAACAAACAAAAATGAAAACACAATAATCCAAAATCTATGGGATGTACTAAAAGCAGTTTTCAGAGGGAGGTTTGTAGTAATTCAAGCTTTCCTCAGGAAATAAGAAAAATCTCACATAAGCAACCTAACTGCACACCTAAAGGAACTAGAAAAAGGAGAACTAACAAAACCCAAAGTTAGTACAAGGGAGAAATCACAAAAATCAGAGAAGAAATAAATGAAATATATTTTAAAATATATAAAATAGCAATGCAAATAAGAGTTGATTCTTTGAAAAAGTAAATAAAATATATAAATCTTTAGCCAGACTCATCAAGAAAAAGAGGGTCCAAATCGATAAAATCAGAAATGAAAAAGAAGTTACAATCAACACCACAGAAATACAAAGGATCATAAGAGACTACTATGAACAATTAATTAGACATCAATAAAATGGATAACCTAGAAGAAATTAACAAATTCCTAGAAATGTACAGTCTACCAAGACTGAAGCAAGAAGAAATAGAAAATTTGAACAGATCAATTACTAGTAATGAAACTGAATGGGAAAATTAAAAAGGATGTATTTATTTTACAGCAGCAGGAATACAGCCAATATCTTATAATAACTTTAAATGAAGAATAATCTATAAAAATTTTCAGTCAGTATGTTGCACATCTGAAACTAATAGAATATTTGAAATCAACTACACCTCAATAAAACAGACATCACTAATCACAAGAGAAATGCAAACCAAAACTACAATGAGATATCACCTCACACATGTCAGAATGGCTATCATCAAAAAGACTACAAATAACAAATGATGGTAAGTTTGTGGAGAAAAGAGAACACTTGCACACTGTTGGTGGGAATGTAAGTTGGTGCAGCCACTGCAGAAAAGAGTATGGAGGTTTCTCAAAAAGTTAAAAACAGAACTACCGTATGACCCCGAAATTTCAATCCCGGGTATATATCTAAAAAAAAAAGAAAAACTAATCCCAAAAGATACATGCACCCCAATGTTCATACCAGCATTATTCACGACAGCCAAGATATGGAAGGAACGTTAAGTGTCCATCAACATAGGCATGGATAAAGAAGATATGGTATATACATACAACAGAATACTACTCAACATTAAAAAGAATGAAATTTTGCCATCTGCAACAACATGGATGGACTTGGAGGGTATTATGCTCAGTGAAATAAATAAGTAGGACAGAGAAAGGCAGATGGTGTATGATGCCACTTATATGTGGAATCTAAAACTGAAAACAAACTGTTGAATATAACCAAAAAAGAAGCCTCACAGATATAGACAATAACCTAGTGGTTACCGGTGAGGAGAGACAGGAGAGAGGGACAAGATAGGGGTAGTGGATTGATAAGTACAAACTACTATGTATAAAATAAATAAGCTACAAGGATACCTTGTACAGCACAGGGAATACAGCCAGTATTTCATAAGAACTATAGTGGAGTACAACCTTTAAAAATTGCGAATCACTATGTTGTACACCTAAAACATATAATATCGTATATCAACTATTCCTCAATTTTTTAAAAAAGATAACTTTAAAGTCTCCACCAAAAATCTATTAGAACTAATAAATGAATTCGGTACAGTTT
>NW_011494441.1:4974-5339 GCF_000754665.1 Bison bison bison | reverse complement strand
CATGCTACAGCCCTAAATTCCCTGAGACCTCCTTGGAGGATGTGAGGGCTGCCAACCTGTGGTCACTCATGGCTGACCCTAGGGGAGGGATTCTATAAAAGTGGTATAGTGTGAGTGGTTCCTTTAGTCCTCATGATCCTCTACTTGACTCTTGGCATGTCCTGGATTTCCTCTTGAGGTTGACCCTTGAACCCCAGCACATCACCTCCTGAGATGATATAAAAAGAAATGTGTGGGGTGCATCATGCCCGTGTTCCCAAATGTGCCAGTGCGAGGTGTAGAGGGGCAGGGTTATGTTCTAGGTGCAGTCCCTTTATTCTCATTTGGGGTCACCAGTTTTCCACTCTGTACTGAAGTGAGGCTTC
>NW_011494441.1:0-608 GCF_000754665.1 Bison bison bison | reverse complement strand
GAAATTGACGGTGCCACCTTCCCTGTCACCCCTGACGAGGAGAGGATCTGTACTCAGGCCCCGACTGAAGGGTCCCAGGACTTTCGCTTCTGCTGTCTCGTGGCTGCCCCTTCACAACCAGGCTCCAAGCTCCCCTCTCAGACTGCCACCCCTCTTCCTGATGTTTCGCCGGGAGGAAGCACTGACCAGAAGGGAGGGTCCTGAGTTGCCAGTTTGTCAGGGAGCATGGTCCTCATCCTGACTCTTCCTGAAACCTGACATTGTCACTCTACTGACCAGCTGCCAGCCCCTCAGACCAAAGTCCCCTCTTCTCCGAGTGTCCTGCATCCCAGGTCGCAGTGAGGGAGCCCCTCAGCCTTTAGAGCCTTTGCAGCCAAATCACTGTAAGTGGGGGTTACGCATGGCTGCCGTTCTGGTGTATGGAGCCCTCAGTCCCCGCGAGGGGGTCCCCCCTTCACTCCACAGTGTTCGTGGCTCTTCCTCTACTGAGCGGAGCTGGGGTCCAGCAGAGCCTGACTGAGGCATTCTTTCCCGAGACCCTCTAGGGGTTAGTGGATGGGCTTGGGGCCTAAGAGCTAGCCTGGATCCTCTGGTCTGAGTGCAGGGGT
>NW_011494440.1:125191-125483 GCF_000754665.1 Bison bison bison | reverse complement strand
AAGCTTAGCTCTGCTGTGTGGACATGAACGAGGCTGGGACTGTGGGCTACTCTGTGGGCACAGATGCCCTAGCTTTGGAGCCATGGCCCCCTGAGTGGCCCCTACTGATCCATCTGTGCCACCCCAGGAGGCCCCCTTCCTAACTGAGGTGCCCCTTTATCTGACTTTCTGAAAAGTCTTTTCTGTCTCGCTGAGATGCTCATCACCCGTCAGAAGATCTCTTTCAGTGCCTCATTTCATCTTCTGCTGGAAAATCTGACTCCTCCAGTTATACATCAGAGCAATGACTCCG
>NW_011494440.1:124413-125091 GCF_000754665.1 Bison bison bison | reverse complement strand
TAACTCCAAAGCATTCTCCATCTGTGTGAGAGAGGACAAAGTACCATTAATTCTACCACATTTTAATAAAGGGTTCTCCTACTGGTAACAAGTGCTGCAAGAGCCCTGAAGGGAAAAACTGATTCTCGGGCTGCAGTTGAGCAGTACTTTGTTTTATTTATTTACTTTTTTTCATATATGAATTGGCTTTTATTTTTTTTTCTTTTTTTAATTTTATTTTATTTTTAAACTTTACATAATTGTATTAGTTTTGCCAAATATCAAAATGAATCCATCACAGGTATACATGTGCTCTGTACTTTGTTTTAAAAAAAATTTTTTTTTAATATTTACCTATTTATTTGGCTGTGTCCAGTCTTAGCTGTGTCACCAGGATCTTCACTGCATTATGTGGGATCTTTCATTGTGGCTCATGGACTCTCTATTTGTGTCCTGCAGAGCCCCCCTCGGGCTTCAGTAGCTGATGGGTGTGGCCTTAGTTGGTCCAAAGCATGAGGGGTTCTAGTTCTGCAACCAGGGATCAGACCCTCATTCCCTGAATTGCAAGGTGGATTCTTAACCGCTAGACCATCAGGGAAGTCATACTAGGAGCGCTTTCTCACCATCTAATAGATAAAGTAGCCATGGCTGAAAGAAAGAGTTAGTCACAACAATGGCAGAACTGACAGTAGTGTCTAG
>NW_011494440.1:122259-124313 GCF_000754665.1 Bison bison bison | reverse complement strand
AAATAGCTTCCCTGGGGGCTCAGCTGGTAAAGAATCCGCCTGCAATATGGGAGACCTGGGTTTGATCCCTGGGTTGGGAAGATCCCCTGGAAAAGGGAATGGCTACCTCTCCAGTATTCTGGGCTGGAGAATTCCATGGACTGTATAGTACGTGGGATTGCAAAGGGTTGGACATGACTTTCACTCACATAACGTAAATAAAAACATGATAAACGAATTAAAGATAATTCTACTAATAATATGTTACCATGTTTTTTCACAGTTTATCAACTATTTTTATGCATTTTTTCCCACCTGGTTTTACTCTCATAGTAATTCAATGAGGTAAAAATACACAGATCATCCAATACCAGGAATATACTCCACTCACTGGCTGGTAAAGATCAAAGAAATGTGGATTCTAACTCCAAAGCATTCTCCATCTGTGTGAGAGAGGACAAAGTACCATTAATTCTACCACATTTTAATAAAGGGTTCTCCTACTGGTAACAAGTGCTGCAAGAGCCCTGAAGGGAAAAACCAATTCTCGGGCTGCAGTTGAGCAGAACTTTCTTTTTAAAAAAAAAATTTTTTTTAATATTTACCTATTTATTTGGCTGTGTCCAGTCTTAGCTGTGGCACCAGGATCTTCACTGCATTATGCGGGATCTTTCATTGTGGCTCATGGACTCTCTATTTGTGTCCTGCAGAGCCCCCCGCGGGCTTCAGTAGCTGATGGGTGTGGCCTTAGTTGGTCCAAAGCGTGAGGGGTTCTAGTTCTGCAACCAGGGATCAGACCCTCATTCCCTGAATTGCAAGGTGGATTCTTAACCGCTAGACCATCAGGGAAGTCATACTAGGAGCGCTTTCTCACCATCTAATAGATAAAGTAGCCATGGCTGAAAGAAAGAGTTAGTCACAACAATGGCAGAACTGACAGTAGTGTCTAGCTTTTCAAACTTCTTTCCCATCTATCCATCCTCAGAAATTCTCCTGTTCAGATCAAAGCTAGATTAATTAAAAGTTGGAATCTCCAGAATCTGAAGTCCCTCAGTATAGACTTCTCTGCTGCTGCTGCTAAGTCGCTTCAGTCGTGTCCAACTCTGTGCGACCCCATAGACGGCAGCCCACCAGGCTCCTCTGTCCCTGGGATTCTCCAGGCAAGAACACTGGAGTGGGTTGCCATTTCCTTCTCCAGTGCGTGAAAGTGAAAAGTGAAAGTGAAGTCGCTCAGTCATGTCCGACTCTTAGCGACCCCATGGACTGCAGCCTACCAAGCTCCTCTGTCCATGCCCTTTTATTTAATGTGTATTCATCAAGTTCCCATCAAATTTATAGACTGGTAATGGCAATTATTCTAGTAACTGCTTCACAACAGTAACTGTATGTTTACACTCCTTGCCTGAAAGGAACACTTACAGTTAGAAAATAACCATAGATTCAGTGTCACTTTTAAAATCTTTTGTATTTTATTTACCACAATAGAATCAACAAACACTAGAAAGAAAATAACACATATTCAATTATAAATAAAACACATACACAAGAAATAATTTTATTCAGTCTAATTGCAATGTTAATTTTTTGCTTTACCATTTTCCCCAGGAAATGGAAACAATTGATCTATTTGTTAGTCTACATAAAGGCACTTGATTTAAGGTCATTTTACTAAAGGCAATAGCCTTCCCATTCCACAGTAGTAACTTACACTGGAACATAATTGCCAGCAGGCAGGGTGAAATTGTAATATCGAGAGCTAATTTATAAATATATATATATGTCAAAGTGAAATGAAGTCGCTCTGAAGCCCTCCTGAAAACTGATAGTTAAAATTTCAGGAATTAAAATACTTATTATTAAAAATTAAATAAGAGTCTGAAGTCGCTGAAGTTGTGTCCGACTCTTTGCAACCCCATGGACACCAGGCTCCTCCGTCCGTGGGATTTTCTAGGCAAGAGTACTGGAGTGGGTTGCCATTTCCTTCTCCAGGGAATCTTCCCAACCCAGGGATTGAACCCAGGTCTCCCGCATTATAGACAGATGCTTTACCATCTGAGCCACCAGGGAAGTCCATA
>NW_011494440.1:121326-122159 GCF_000754665.1 Bison bison bison | reverse complement strand
TACTGGGAAAGATTGAAGACAGGAGGAGAAGGGGATGACAGAGGATAAGACAGCTGGATAAACATGAGTTTGAGCAAGCTCTGGGAGTTGGTGATGGACAGGGAAGCCTGGCATGCTGCAGTCCATGGGGTCTCAAAGAGTCGGACACGACTGAGAGACTAAACTGAACTGACATATATACACACACACACACACACACACACACACACACAGGACTTCCCTGGTGGCTCAGACAGTAAAGAATCCACCTGCAATGCAGCAGACCCCCTCTGCCGGGAAGACCCACTGGTGAAGGTAACAGCTACCCATTGCAGTATTCTTACCTAGAGAATCTCATGGACAGAGGAGCCTGGTAGGGTTTAAAAGTCCATGGGGTTTAAAAGAGTTGGACACAACTGAATGACTAAGCACAATGTTGTCTAAACATATATATATATATGTACATATATATTTTTTTCTAGGAATCTTTATTTTTGCATTTTACATTTAGGTCTTTGAGCCATTTTTAGTTATTTTTTGTGAAAAGTGTAAGGTAAACATCTAGATTTTCTGTCTCTTCATATGAATGATTTTTAAAATTTTATATTGGAGTATAGTTGACTAAAAATGTTGTTAGTTTCAGGTGTACAGCAAAGTGATTCAGTTATACACATACATGTATCCATTCTTTTTTTAATTCTTTTCCCATTTAGGTTATTATAGAATATTGAGCAGAATTTCCTGTGCTATACAGTAGGTCCTTGCTGGTTATCTATTTTAAATATAGAAGAGTTTATGTGGTCAATCCCAAATTCCCAATCTATACCTCCCCACCTAAAGTTAACTGAAATATA
>NW_011494440.1:117316-119695 GCF_000754665.1 Bison bison bison | reverse complement strand
GCATTGCCAAAGAGCTCCCAGGAGATACCAATGTGGTTCCAGGGATCACAATGTGAGTAGCAAGGGACCGCAGGCAGATTTGTTATGAATGTCATGCCTGTGAGATGCTGGCTATGACAGGGCAATTACTGTGGAGGAACAAAGCACTTTACACCTTCCCCAAAACTGGTGAGTCAGAGAGCCCATTCCTATGGAATACTGTGAAAAATGGGCGAAAGGCTGCTGCAGGCTGTGGGTTATAGTTTTTTACTCCTTTTTGTTACTGATTATTTTATTAAATTAATTTTTATTGGAGTATAATTGCTTTAAAACTTGTGTTAGTTTCTACTGTACAGCAGAGTGAGTCAGCTATAGGTGTGCATATACCCCCTCTTTTCTGGATTTCCTTTCCATTTAGGGCACCAGAAAGCACAGAGTAGAGCTCCCTGAGCCATATAACAGGTTTGTATCAGTCATCTATTTCATTCATAGTATCAGTAGAGTATATATGTCAATCCCAGTCTCCCAGTTCCTCCCCAATTTGGCCTCTATACATTTGTTCTCTATGCCTTCGTCTCTTATTTGCAAAACAGAAATAGAGGCGCAGATGTTTTAAATTTTTAGAGGGAGGGTGCAGAGATGAGTCGCAGGAAAGAATCTCTCAGGAGGAAAACCTGAGCAGATTTGTGTGCTGATTATCTGAGAAGCAAAAATTTGAAGGAAAGTGTTTGCATATCAGAAGGAAATAATTGCCTCCCGTTTAGTTTTTCAAGTTTTTTTTCCCCCACAAAGTTTGTTAGGATGGTAAGTAATTAGTCCCTTGAGACTTAGAGGAGAGAAAGTTCTCAGAATGGAAAAAAAAAAAAAAAATGTTTTCCCAGTGGGCCTTTACTGCAGAATTAAAAGTACCTGCCCACTTTTTTTGGAAAGGTCCACAGATGGGAACGTGTCCTATGGTAGTTATTTAAAAAAAAAAAGTTGAATTGGAGACCAAGCTTCCTGGTCATAACAGGAGACTCAGGCCCCCAGACCACATACCCTGGGACACTTGTTCCTCCCACCACTTATTTTCTTCACAACATTGGGTTTGAGGGGTGGCCCCCACACTGTGACTGTCTCCACTGTACATGATGACCAGAGCCTTTCTAGAACCCTGTGAACAGAACTAGCTCCAGAAGTCAGGGGAAGTCTGCATCTACTCTTTGTCCTGTTTTGCAAATTCCAGGGCAGTCCAGATTATGTCTGATATAAGAGATCCTATGCCAAACCCATTTCTACTGGCACTATCTTTCCATGATACCCTAAACCTTTTCCAGCTTTCCAAGGATAGCTTCCTTCATCCGCCCTCCAGCCCACTCACTACCCACAACACCCATCTTGTGCCATTTCCTCCTCATCTGCCTTCTACTACCTCTGTCTTCCTTGCAGGGCGGCTGGCAGTCTCCCAGCCAGGTGACTTCCAGGAACCCCCACCTCGGAGGGGCCCTCCCTCTGGGTTCTGAGGTTCTGTGGGATCTGCAGTTCTGCGGGAGAGGAGAAGAGCTAGCCCTTGAGAAGGGGGAGGCAGCAAGTGTAGGGACAGAGACCTATCTTTCATCCCCTCTTTCCTGCGTGCAGAGGAAGGATTAAAAAATTGTAAAAACGTAAAGGGCATGCCCTTTTTTTTAGGCATGGAGCCCTCATGACCTTGCTGTGTAAGAGGGATGGAAAAGTGGTTCCTAGAGTCATTTCTGTTTAAAAGTCAAGAGGTCCAGGGGTCAGGAGGGAGCAGTGGGTGTGAGCAATGCTTTTGTTGCAGGAGCTGTCCCAGATGGGGGTCCCAGGAGCTGTCCCGGATGGGGTCCCAGGAAAAGGCACATAGTTTTTTCTGTTCTGAGGATGCCAAAACATCCTGCTCTTCTGAGAACCTCCCACTTTCAGGACCCCAGCCTAGATTCTGAAACCAGTTCCTGAGAAAGGGACACACCCTAAAAAAAGACTGCACACAAAGAAAACATAAAAGAATGAGAACAAAACCATAGAGCAGGACCTCGGAGAGAGAGTTTAACAGCACATTTCATAATCACAGCTATATTTACTGAGTTCTCCCTACATTCCAAGTCCCTGTGCGAAGCCCTCTATTTGGATTATTTCTTTGTATTGAGATTGCTTGTGGCTCAGTCGGTGAAGAATCGCCCTTCAATGCTGGAGACTTGGGTTCGATCCCTGGGTAGGGAAGATCTCCTGGAGAAGGGAAAGGCTACACACTCCAGTATTTTGGCCTATGGTTCTGAAGCTTCTCAGGTGGTTCAGACGGTAAAGAGTCTGCCTGCAATGCCGGAGACCCAGGTTTGATCCCTGGGTTGGGAAGATCCCCTGGAGAAGGAAATGGCAAACCACTCCCGTATTCTTGCCTGGAGA
>NW_011494440.1:116395-117216 GCF_000754665.1 Bison bison bison | reverse complement strand
TGTTGAGCTGTGTGGAGGGGCCCTTGTCTGGTTTCTGAAGAGCAAGGACAGGAAGAAGTCCATGAGCTCAATGTGCTGGGTATCGGAGCAGGACCGCTCAAGCAGCGGGGCGGAGTCGAAGAAGTGGTGGTCAGTGACGCTGGGGACGCAGAACCAGAGCTGGGCTTTCTACAGGGTCAGGGAGATGATGGAGAGGAACCCCACCACCCAGCAGACCACTACCAGCTTCACACAGACCGGCCTGTTCATGATGGTGTGGTAGTGTAGACGGCAGCAGATGGCCACGGAGCGATCAAAGGCCATGACTGTGAGGAGCAGGAAGTGGGTGGAGCCCAGGGAGAAGGAAAAGAAAGACTGGGTCAAGTATTCAGCCAGGGCCATGGTCCTGCGAGGGGACAGCAGGTCAGCCAGCATCCTAGGGGCCACGGTGGAGGTGACCAGCAGCACCTCCATGAGGGAGAAATTGCAGAGGAAGAAGTACATGGGTGAGTGGGGGTGGGGGTCCAGGCCCGTGAGGGTGACAATAGCCAGATACCCCAGAACCGTCAGTGCCGAGGACCAGCCCCGGCTGATCCAGGGTATTCGAAGGGGAGACGGCGTCGGCGACTATTTATATGCTAATTAGAGATATAGAGAACAATAGAATGAGGATAGCTCAGTAGGAAAATTCAGTGGAGAAAAGAAGCTGAGTAGCTTGGTTTACGCGGGAGACCAATAAAACTTCAAGACAAGAAGTTTGCACCACTTACGTAGGCCGCAGGCGCCCTCTCGAATAGCGGAAGGTGTCTCACCCTAGACACCTTCTCGAGTGGGTCTTAGAG
>NW_011494440.1:114629-115959 GCF_000754665.1 Bison bison bison | reverse complement strand
CTTTGACAGAGAGAGAGAGATGGTGGTAGGGGACAGCCCCCAGTAAAGTCAGAGGTGAGAGCACAAAGCAATAAAGTAGGCAGACTCTGGTTTTTTGGGGGAAAATGCTCGAGAATATCCGGGGGGACTCCTGAGGCTCGATCCCGCCTTTGCGTATGCCGAGCCTCCTTCCTCATGACCTTTGTCACGAGTGGAATGCCTCACCGGCTCCCCGCACGTCAGCATGTATATCAATAGGATGAAGGCAAACAGGACGGACTGGAACTCGTGCAGACGAGAAAACCCTAGGAGAACAACTCCCTGATGACGCTGAGGTTACTCACGGCACTTGATGCCCCTTCTCTGGACTGCCTGTGAGACGCTAGGAAGTCTTATTGAGAAATGGCCACCAGCCTCTCTCTTGACCTTGCTCCCTGATGGCTGGCCTGGCTTCCCAAGCAGACTGGCCTGTATGCATAGTCAAATTCAACGTCCAGGAGCATTCCCAAGGGCAGAAGGTCCCAAGGGGCAAGGAACTGATTGGCTCTGCTGGACAGAGTTAGGAACTGGCCACCTCCACAGTACCATCTGGTATTCTTGCCTGGAAAATGCCATGGACAGAGGAGCCTGGCAGGCTGCAGTCCAGGGGGTCACAAAAAGTCAGACTCAACTTACGACAGCACGCATACACATCACCATCACTCTTAAACACTTACTCTTTTGTCTCCTACTCATTCATTATTTCGTTCAACACATTTCTTAAGCTCCATCTCTGGGCAAGTCATTTGGCTGGGTCTGGTAAACCCTTCCACACTGCCAAATATGATAGTCATTAAATATAATAACACCTGCTCTTAGCAGAGTTCTCCAACAGTAAATAATCTGCCTGCAACACAGGAGACCTGGGTTTGATCTCTGAGTCGTGAAGATTCTTGGATAAGGAAATGGCTACCCACTGCAGTATTCTTGCCTGGAGGATTCCATGGACAGAGGAGCCAGGTGGACTACAGTCCATGGGGTTACAAAGAGTCAGATACAACTGAGCAATTAACACTTCCATATCTCAGGATCTGGTACCTTCTACATGACTTCTTTTCATCCTTTGTGCCTGGTCCTCATCCTTCTTGCCTTCTCTGTGGCATTTCAGGCTGTGAATCACACAGTTTTGAAATAGCTTCCACCCATGACTGTAGAGCCACTCTACTCTCAATTCTCTGACAATTCTGACTTTTCTTTGGCTGGCTCCTTCTCTAGCTCCTGTTCTTCTATTTTCTAAATATGAATGTCCCCACATCTCTCTTCCAATCCATCTTTTGTCTCTCTAGTCTCTCCTTCAGAAAACTCATCTTCA
>NW_011494440.1:106062-114216 GCF_000754665.1 Bison bison bison | reverse complement strand
GCAGGGGATGCAAGTTCCATCCTTTATCTGGGAAGTAAGACCCCACATGCCATGGGGCAACTAAGCCTGCACATACAGCTAGAGAACTTTGGCTGCAACTAGAGAGCGCCCGCCCACTGCCACAGGGAGCCCAGTGCAGCCATTAAAACGTAATTAAAAAATAAGTCAATAAAATACTAAATTAAATAAGCAGTAATTAAAATTAATTAAATTTACTAATTAAATAAAATACTGAATAAGTAAAATAAAATATCAACAACAGTTATCTCTAGGTGTGGATTATGAGCATTTAAATGTTTTCATATATGTATGTGTATATATATATTAATATAATTTGTTTGTTTTTCAAGTTCTTTTTATTTGAACACATATTATTTTAGCAATCAGAAATAAAAAAATGTTTTAAGCAACACCTATCCCTTCCCGTGCCTGCTAAATTGAGCACAAACTCCCCTGGCAGTCCCAGCTTTCTACCATCCTACCCATCTTCCCCTCCAGCCTTCCCCTCACCTCCTTCTTACCACACAGTCTGTGCTTCCACCAAGCTGGACCACTTACTAGTCTCCAAACAGGTAACTCACCCTGCTGTCTCACCTTTTCCTTACTGCTCCCTCTGCTCAGAATACCTCATGCCTCATCTTCGCCTGGCACACTCCTACCCACATTTCAAATGCCCCACCTTTATGAAGCTTCACCCTCTCTCCAGTGGTGAACCTGTCCTGTCTGGAATCCCAGCCAAGGAAGTCAGCGTGCTCTTCCTTGCATATTACAATTTTCCTTGTGCCACCCTCATCCCAAACACTAAATTCCTGGTTTCTCAGTGGCAGGTCTCTTTTCATCTTTGAAGCCTTCCAGCACCTAGCAACACATCTTACAAAATATAAGGACTTGGTAAATTTTGATTAAACAATTGAATGAGGCCATCTATTGAGTTTTCATACCTAGTCCTGAGCAAAAGATTTTGAAAATGGAAATTCATGTTTTATTACATGAGTATTTGCATATGTACATTTTAGGCTTTAACAGAAGGTAATGGGGCAGTCATGGCCTGTCAATTTCTCATCAGACAGATAAAATGGGAACTTTCCTGGCTGTCCAGGGGTTAAGACTTCCCCTTTCAATGCAGGGGTGTGGGTTTGATCCCTGGGTGGAGGGCTAAGATCCCACGTACAAGGCCAAAAATTCAAAACATAAAACAGAAGCATTATTGTCATAAATTCAATAAAGACTTTAAAAATGGTCCACATCAAAAAATATCTTTAAAAGCAAAGAAAGAAAGATAAGGTGAGAACAGGTGTGTTTCAGAATCCAATCCCAGAAGGGTCTGGCATACCCTGGAATCAAATACATTACTATTTCTGCAGCAAAATACACAAATATTCACATTGAACAGAATAAAGAAAGGCAATAAATAGCCTCCCAGTTAAGTTCAGATTAGGTTTCACTATCTAGTTAGTAAGAAAGTAGGTCACTCAGTTGTCTGACTCTTTGCAACCCCATGGACTGTAGCCCACCAGGCTCTTTGGTCCTTGGGATTCTCCAGGCCAGAATACTGGAGTGGGTAGCCTTTCCCTTCTCCAGGGGATCTTCCCAACCCAGGGATTGAACCCAGGTCTCCCGCATTGCAGGCGGATTCTTTACAATCTGAAAGAAAACTAAAAAAGAACTTCTGGTTGCTGAGGAATTTTTGACTACAGCATCATGGACCATGGGCTGTGAATGGGTAGACTTCATTCACCGAGTGCCCACCACGCACAGGCTTCTACAGTGCAAAGTGGCTGCGAAAGTTTCCATCTCCATATCACAGGTGATTAAAAATCTCAAAATGTGTAAGGATCTCCATCCCAAGTCATATAGTCAACAAATGTACAGCTGGGGTTTGAAACCAGAGTCTTCTCACTCCAGTACCCACTTGTTTATAGTAACAAAAATGCCAAGTACGTGATATCTTCTGAATTTGAAAACATACTGATCTCTGAACACAGGATTCAAAATCTATTGCTTAGGTCTGCAAACATTTATTCTTTAATAAATGGTAAAAAAAAAAAAAAAAGAATGTGCTAAAGAGGAAATTCACATGACTGGCTGTTGACCATCCATGATGAGTACGAGATAGTGATGGGTAGGAGACAGGAGAGTGTCCCTTTTCTCGAAGAAGGGATCTCACTTGGGTCTCACATGTTACTGTGGAACCAGAGAGAGGTCCAGCCTAGAGTGTTACATCACTTGTGAAGAATTCATGATGGTCGGTCTCCTAGGAGGCCACAGCTCCTTCACGTACCACTTCCCCGATTGTGATCTCGGCTACTGGGCCCCATACTGACGTGTGTCACATTCAGCAGGTGTTATAAATGCATGAGTGAGAAAGGAATTTAGCCCTTGGGCCTATTTTATGTTTTATTCACTATCACTGCCACCCAGAGAGCAAGGTCTTTCTTACCCAATAGGTTTCCATGACATCACATCCTGAGACAGTACATTCTAAAATATTTGAAGTCTTGAAATGAGAGGTGAGAGAGTTAATTCAGGGATGACCCTGGAGTCAAGAACACTCCACTTGGTGTAGCAGGCTTCACTCCCCTTCACACTAGCCGGCAAACTTCTCAAACTAGTTTTCTATTACACTCTCACCTCAATCCCTCTTGTCTTCCTCCTGCCAAGACTTTTCACCCTTAGACTTCCCTCTCCCTGTTTATGGTCCTGCCTCCCCTCTCAGCGTCGATGACCGGTGTTTCCTCTTGGTCCACAACGCCTGCCTGGCCCTTCATGTGCATTCAACACTCTGAGCCATGGCTCCCCAGATGCCAACTCAGGAAACTGGAGCCCACAGCTCAGGACAAGCCTCCTGGGTTATGTCACAGGACCCACTGTACTTGTTGAGTAAATTTTACATTAAGTTTGTATTTACAATACTGCCAAATTAACACAGGTGAAGTTTCAGATGGATGCAGACTCAACTCTTGTCTGCATCAGGGTCTCCTACAGACTATAACTTCTCTGTGGCAGCCTTTGCTACAGAACAGACCCTCTCTCAGGCCCACAGACCCACCCCTGTGATCCAGGCAAACTCAGCTTCAGTCAGGAGATGGCATAGTGCCCCATCAAAGCAGGTGTCGCCTTACCATTACTGGCAAGGCCTTGGTTGGCCATTCAGTGCACCCGTTGGGCCAGCCCCACATCATCTGTACTTGACAGTCTGAGGTCCCCATTGTGTCCTCAGTTTCCCTTACTTATTCCTGCTGAGGCTCCTCACTGGTAAGAGATTCTGTTCATCTCTATCCAAATCCTTCATGCCATAGGTTTTAACAGGTCAGATTTCTATTAAATGGCAAAGAGCAGATATAGTAACCTGTTGTTTTCATGAAATAACCTCCTAGAAACTTGGGACCAATCAGAAAGCCCCCTTCTGGCTATTGATCTTCCTTTCTCACCACATTAACCTTCTCAATGCTCCTGGCTGAATTCTTCTTATGTGCTTTGACTTCTGAAACCTCTTCCTACCCCAGAAAATGACTCTTTCAGAAAAATAATTGGGAATGCGGAGGAGGGTGACAGTGTCACCAACATGGGTCTCTGTAGCAATGATTCTGATCATCGGTGTCTTGGGAAGTGTCAAGCTTCTCAGGTAAATGAAAAAGTGGGGATGAGGCATGGGACAGAGGGATGGACAGAGTGACCACCTGACTATCTCCTTAGGATTCATGGGCCTTTGCAAGGGGCAGGTGACAGAGGGAAGACGGAGGCAAACAGCACATGGGCAAGCAAGCCAGCCAGCAGCAAGAATCGGAGTCAAAGTGATGTGAGAGGAAGGTGTGCCTTACAGCGAAAGGTCTACAGAAGCTCAAAGGACTTCCCTGGTGGTCCAGTGGCTGGGACTCTGTGCTCCCAATGCAGGGGGCTCAGGTTCAATCCCTGGTCAGAAGCTAGATCCCGTTTGTTGCAACTAAGATCTGGTGCAGCCAAATAAGTAAATAAAAATAAAACATTAAAAAAAAAAAAGCTCAAAAAGAGGACAGAGACACATCAGGAAGGAATCTTGGCCGAGCTTTCCCTGTGCCCAGGGCCCTCAGGAGGGAGCAGAAGGAGTGGGTGGCACAGAAGACTTTGTTCCTCACCAAGACGAAGGGCAAGAAGAGACCAGTGCAGGGAGGGGAATCTTGGAAGCCAGACCTTCATGGCTGAACCCCAAATCAGGAATAGCAAGAGGACACAGGCAACTTAAATCACCCATCCTTCACTCATTCATTCAGGAAATACGACTGAATGACTGATTGGACTCGATCCTATCAGGGTTCCAGACATGCATCGTGAACAAAATAACCCCAGACCTCAGAGGCAAACTGGGGAAACAGACAGTAAACAAGGCTGAGATGACCAACCGTGATGACAAGCGCTGTGAGGCTCTGAGAGGGCGGGACAGAGACAAGAAGGAGGGCGGGGGACTCACCCAGCCCAGGTCCCATCCTGCCGCCCAGGTCCAGATGCAGGACTTGACCGTGGTGGCTGTACCCTGTGGGCAACAGCGCAAGTCCAGTGAGTTGAAAGGAGCCACGAGGTCCTGCACACTCCCTGCAGGCAGAGGTCCCAACCCCAGCACCTCTGGAGAAATCCACAGTAACAGAAATGACACAACACCAAGATGGGGACACCCCACCCTGCCGGGCCCTTCTGTATCCCTGCAGACACTCCTGTGGAAGACCTGAGACCAGAATGCACTGGGAAGTTGGCCGCCTCCAGCTCTTCTCAGTACTGACTCTGTGCGTGTTCGAACGTAGCACAACAGGGGTTCTGAAGGAGCAGCTGTCCCCCCTGGGGAATGGGCACATCCTAGCACCATCCTTGGTTGGGGAAATGTGAGCTCCAGGGAGCAGGCAAGGACCTCCCGGGGAGCTGTGACCACTCTCTCTCTCTCTCTCCCATTCCCTGTGGACATGGAGCTCAGAGCAGCCTGACAGCCCAAGGATGTGCACTCTGGGGTGAGGAAGTGGGAGAGAGGGGCAAAGCATTGGGCCCCAATTGCTTTAGACACAGACAATGCAGGAGAACAGACAATGAACTAAGAAATTGCATCATTGTCTCTGGTCAACCAAGAAGGAAAATCTGGACCCAACTATCTTCTTATAAACTGGGAATGAGAGAGATGGTGGAAGCAGTAAAAAAAAAAACAAAAAAAAAAACACCTCTTTTAGAAAATAAAAGGAATCACCAGGACCTGAGTGTCAAGCTTTGGGCGAGGTTTACTCTCTTGCCCAAGGATGATCATTAGAGCATCTTCTCCCAGGGCCTCAATTTTTCCATTTAAGCAGGGGACATGGGTCCTATATGCACTTTTCTAAGGTGGTACTGAGGGGACAGGAATCCATAGATGAAGGAATCAAGACATTAAGTGAACCAAAGTAAGAAATCGAGGACGTGTTTACAGCTGTGAAAGAGTGATTATACATGCACACACAGGGACTGTTTATAGTATATCATGTAAGTTTATGGAGAAATGAAAAAATATGGCAAAGAAACACTTTAATGGAGATAGAATTCCATTCTTGTGAATACCAAAACCAATGGACTGTAGCCTGCCAGGTTCTTCTGTCAGTGGGATTTCCTGGCAAGAATACTGGAGTGGGTATCCATTCCCTTTAGGGAATGGATCAAACCCAGACCAGGGATCAAACCCAGATCTCCTGCATTGCAGGCAGATTCTTTACCATCTGATCCACCAGGGAAGCCCCTAGAATTCCATTCCTTGACAATGGAATAGAAAACAAAGGTATTTCTTTACCAGCAAGATCAGCTTCCGTGACTTCTTCACCAATCCAAGGACATACATCCCCTCCAGTGCCAAAGGACTCAGGGAATTACATACATTTCTCTTATTCCTGCCTGGAGAATCCCATGGACAGAGGAGCCTGGTGGGTTACAGTCCGTGGGGTCACAAAGAGTCGGACATGACTGAGTGATGGAGCACACACACACTTGTTCCTGATCTCTCACAGCAATAACGCCTTTACTATGTGCTTCCCACAGGCACTGTCTCATCTGATTCACTAAACAACCTCATGAAGGAGCTGACAGTGGTGTCTTCATTTCCCTGCTGATAGTACAAAGGAAGCCTTACTGTAGAATGCACCTAGTAAGTAGCACTTGGATTTGAGCTCCCAAAGAGGAGAGAACAAGCAATCTTTGATTTGTGTACTTCACACTTTTATAGACATGACCTTGTTCATACTCTACATCGACATACCTAACTCACCTTTCACATAGCCAAGTTCATATATCTAGGCTCTATGAACATTTCAAGGATTTCATATAGCAGCCTGTTAGATACAGTTCAATTTTGTCTGTGCAATTGCTGAAGTACTTTAATGGGAAAATAATAAAAAGAAAACATGGAGAGCTGAAAAATGATGATACCTATGATAAAACAAGCATCAAGCTATAAACATAATCAAATAAAGCAATATTGGCAGTCATTAGGCATAGTAAGAGTGGGACATTTTTTGCTACAATCCAAAGCTGTTTGATTATATGTTCAAACATAAGAGAAAAGAACAAAATTAAATAATATTTTTGAAATCCTAGAAGGCATAATCTAACCAGGTAGATTAGCTGATGGATCAGCTAGAAATAGTTTGAGAACACAGAGTCTTTTTTGGTGAAATTCATCAATAGCAGTAGAAAAGGAAGAAGACATCACACTAAAGATGTGAAGAGATGAACTCAGGAAAGGCCAGAACCACGTCTAATTGGATTCAGTGACTAAGCTAAGCTTACTCTGTCCCCAGATCTCCTCATATACAGCTGAAGTCCTGTCATCCACGAGGTGTGTTAACTTCTATTACTTGGGCAAAGAGCTACGCAGATGGAGCCCAACAGGAAGGAGCAGGTGCCCAGAATTTCACATTGTGAAAAGAACACTCCACCTACTCCTTGACTTCCCAAGTGTTAGAAACCAAAAGCATAGCTAAGGAGAAGAGGAATACACTTTCATGAGATCATGCAACAAAGAGACGGGGCGGTGTTGGGTGGGGTGCAGCATCTGATAACATTTTATGAAGGGAAACTGTAGGCATGTTGGCTGTTTTAAGGCCATGATGGAAAGATGACATAAAGTGCAGAGTGAAGGCAAGATCATGAGATCTCCTCCCACGGGGAGCCTTCTCTGTGCTTGCTACCCTCCAACCGAAGACTGTAGACCACCCTCAACCCCACCCTCAGAAATAGAGATACCACTGAGAAGTCATTTAGGGATGTCCCACTCTATCTCATCACAAAAACAGAGTAGGCTTTCAATCCTTGTACTTAACTTGCTCTGGACTTATTTTCTGTCTCTAATTTTCTTCAATCACATCCCTAGTGATATACTTCTCTTATTCCAAGATTCCTTGAACTTTGCTGGCAGAACCAAAGAGGAACTTTTTTGTTTTCCATTATTAGGTTTTTATATGTATCCAGAAGATACAGTTTGGTTACACCTGATATCACATTCTATGTACATCCAGTGAGGCAGCTTCAAGTTGTAGGTAGTAATGAATTAGTTGATTCATCAAAAGGAACCATATTTTGGAGCCCATTGTTTCCAGCAAGGCTTCCTATTCTTGCCTTTTCTTCTTTATTCTCCATCCTCTATTCAAAACTCTGCTATTTTACATTTGGTTTCTCTTCTCTTGGTCTCCTATATCACCCTTTTTGCCCTTCAACCCCCTATAACCTGATCTAGACTAGATCTTCCCACCCAAAGATTTGGTTTAGAGAGTATGTTCCCCATAGATCTGTGAGGGAGATATTCCAAGCTTACTGAACATCTATTTGCATAATTTACGTAAGAATTGGGGGGTAAAAAAAGAGTACCTGTATCGCAAAGACTGATTCTAGGAGAGAGTTCCTTGAAGTTGTGTCTAAGCTCTGGAAGAATCCAAAGGAAGAATTTAAAGGAAATATGACAGTCTGCATCTGTGAAATATCTATCGTTGCCTTTTTCTAGAATTCTCATTCTTTTGCCCAATCTATGGGATTGATGCTAGAGCTGCGAATACCTCATTAAGTTCATGAGCACTTAAATGTGTGGATGGGCACAATTATCATACCTTCAATGTTCAAATGATAATGTGTAATAAAAATGGAGAGGGCTTTGAACCCCTAAGTCATTTATAAGGAGTT
>NW_011494440.1:84956-105962 GCF_000754665.1 Bison bison bison | reverse complement strand
TATAAGGAGTTCATAACATATTTTCATGTATCTAAATGCTATAAGTGATCCGTCTGAGGCTAAAGAAATGGTTGTAGAGAGAGACTGAGGTGAGGTGGAGAATTTGGGGGAGTGGGGATTGTTTAAAGAAACTGGATTTAGAAAGTAATCACAAAAAACACAAGAAGAGCTGAATAAAGTGGAGATGCTGTGATAATCATCTTGAAAAAAAAATACCAAAGATAGGACAAGAGGAAAAAAAATGGAGAAATACTACCTGTAAGATCCTGATTTATGCTAAGGTAAGACACCTGGCAAATCCATTCTGAGTGCCCACATTCTGAAGAGATGCTGCTCAAAAGTCCAAGGAAATGTCTGAGGGCAGAGCTCACAAATGGATTTGCAGCTGCAGCAAGAAAAACATATTTTTCTCATAGATTTGGGAAGAGGAGGAGAAGGCTAGAAAAAGAGTGAAAGCCAAACAGAGAGAAATAACGTTAACAGGTAAACAAGCTTTTCCTGAACGTGAGGGTGAGTGATGTCTTAACTAAAAATAAATAAATAAATAAATAAATAATGACCCCAAGCCACGCTAAAAGGGAAATGAAAGCAGGGAGCCCACCAGTGACCTCTTTGAGCTTATACTTAGTAAAGATGTTGCAACTGCTGCTGCTAAGTCATTTCAGTCGTGTCCGACTCTGTGCGACCCCATAGACGGCAGCCCACCAGGCTCCCCCATCCCTGGGATTCTCCAGGCAAGAACACTGGAGTGGGTTGCCATTTCCTTCTCCAACGCATGAAAGTGAAAAATGAAGTCGCTTAGTCGTGTCCGACTCTTAGCAACCCCATGGACTGCAGCCTACCAGGCTCCTCCGTCCATGGGATTTCCCAGGCAAGAGTACTGGAGTGGGGTGTAGTAAAGATGAGGTACCTATAATTTATCTCAGCTGTATGTAGACTCTGTCTACATTTTCCTTAAGCTGTTTTGCCTGTGAGAAGATTCTGAGCTTTGTGCACTTGCTGGGGTTTAGTGGACAGTTGGATAAACTGTAAACAAGAAAAGTGGAGAAAAGTCAGGAGTTATAAGACATTGTTTTAGAAAAAAGAACACCATCCGCTGACGTCTTTCGACCCTTCCTAAAGTACAAGCAATAGACAAATGTGCCAAAGCTGATGGGATGAAAATCTGCCTGGAAGAGAATCTTGAATCTGGGGCTGCTCAGGGAGAGTGTGGTCAGTTTCTAGCCTTCTTGGAGGGGAATATATAGTAAGTAGGTAAATGTGAAACCAAGGGTAGTTATCAGCTCCATTAAACTGTAACCTGCTTAGTAAATAATAAGCTGCGACCTGCCTTCACTGATCAATCTCACTTTAACTGTGGCTACAAAAACCTTGCATGTCCTTCAAGCATCAGATAGCCTAAACAATAAGCTGTTTGTCCAAGTTGTTTTCCTGGAACTTGCAGTCAGCTGTCCAGTTCAAGCTTGGCTGGCTGAAGCTGGCTGGAACCACTGACCCTCCAACTGGGCATGCTTGGGAGCCCGTCTTGGTGACCTTTTGACTTAAGAGGGTCAGCAACTCCATCCTCATAACATGTTAATACCATCATTTTCTGAACATGCATCCCACAAAGAAGCCCGTAGCTTATTTGCACCTGCACAGAATGACAGTTACGAAATAGAGTCCTATGACTAGTTTATAATTAAGATTAATGCCTAGATTTCTGTTTTTGTTCCTCTCATTCCTCTTTTATTCCCTTTTGTCCTAGGCCCTGTTTGGTCACATGTTTGCCTAATCAATAAGGAGTAATGAAGGTCGAGTGTCTTGAGCCACTGATTTCTGATAAGCATCACTGTTTATGTGATGTCTGAGTTAGCTTTCAGGGGAAAGTGACTTTCACAGATTAAGTAGGGTCAAACCTCAGGTCAGAGGCCACCAGACCAAAAGCATGTAACAGGTTAAAGAAACAGCATAAGATGATGATTTATCACCAGCTTCTTTGTTCTTCCCCTTAAAAAACTCTTGATCCAAAGACCAAAATGGAATGAATTTGAGACTGCCACTCCCTCTCTTGGTGCCCTGCAACAAAATCCTTACTTTGTATGGAGAACAGTATAGAGGCTCCTTAAAAGAACTAAAAATAAAACTACCATATGACCCAGCAATCCCACTCCTGGGCATATACCCAGAGAAAATCATAATTCGAAAAGATAAATGCACTCCAATGTTCCCAGCAGCACTATTTAGAATAGCCAGCACATGGAAGAAACCTAAATGTCCATCAACAAAGGAGGGAATAAAGATGTGCAACATATATATATAATGGACTATTACTCAGCCATAAAAGGAATGAAATTGGGTTATCTGTAGGGACCTGAATGGACCTGGAGACTGTCGTGCAGGGTGAAGTAAGTCAGAAAGAGAAAAACAAACATTGTACATTAATCCATATTTGTGGAATCTAGAAAAATGGTATAGATTATCTTATCTGTGAAGTGGGAGTAGAGACACAGACACAAAGAACAAATATATGGATACCAAGGGAGAAATGCAGGGGGAGGAATTGGGAGATTGGGATTAACACATATACACTATTGATACTATGTATAAAATAGTTAACCAATGAGAACCAGCAAACTGTATAGAACAGGAAACTACTCAATGCTCTGCGGTGACCAAAATGGGAAGGAGATCCAAAAAAGAGGGGATACATCTGTACGTACAGATGATTCACTTTGCTGTATAGAAGAAACTAACACAACATCATAAAGCAGCTATACTCCAATAAAAATTAACTTTAAAATATCCATCCTTACTTCCCTTCAAACTCCTGTGATCAAGAGACTGGCTTTCTGTGCCATGGGTTCACGAGCTCTCTGCTTGGTTTCCATCATCTCATTTATTTCTTACTTTCACTCACCTTTCCCCACCCTCTCCATCCTCAGCTCTAACTCATAAATATCATGTGCGCCTCAGCTTCAGGGAGGTGCATTTCAGATTTGTCTTCCCATCTCCTCTCTTGGTTGCCTTGTGAATAAACTCTTTCTCTCTGAAAATCTGAGTCCCAGCATTTGACTGGCTGCTCTTCAGACAAATGCAACTTGCTCAGTTGTAAGTATTATGGTTGAGCATTACCTTAGGAATTGGGGCAGGGGGCGATGGCCAGTGGTTGAGGAACAGTGGAGATGGGCCCATAAATAGGTACAGTCTCTATGCTCTGTCTCTCATGAGACTAATGACTCTCCCTTCGTGTAGACTTAGAACCTAAAGAAACAAGTGGAGGCAATGATCCTCTCTTATATGGAACACATCTTTGCATATTCACTCCTTCTGAAGTAACAATCCTTCCTCAGTGACCACCCTCCATCTATACATCTGTGCACATAAGCACATTTAATTCTGCCTTCTCCTTGGAGCCCTGGGTCTTTACCCACATGGGCTGGTTTAAGCCCAAGACTGAGACATGAGATGTTCTTTCCTCCACAGTCCATGAGGCAACCTTGAGTTCACAGTAGCAGCATTACCACCTCAGAACTGATTTGGGGTTCTTCAGTTCAGTTCAGTTCACTCAGACTCACGTCCATCGAGTAGATGATGCCATCCAGCCATCTCATCCTCTGCCGTTCCCTTCTCCTCCTGCCCCCAATCCCTCCCAGAATCAGAGTCTTTTCCAATGAGTCAACCCTTCGTATGTGGTGGCCAAAGTACTGGAGTTTCAGCTTCAGCATCATTCCTTCCAAAGAAATCCCAGGGCTGATCTCCCCTAGAATGGACTGGTTGGATCTCCTTGCAGTGCAAGGGACTCTCAAGAGTCTTCTTCAACACCACACTTCAAAAGCATCAATTCTTCGGCACTCAGCTTTCTTCACAGTCCAACTCTCGCATCCATACATGACCACTGGAAAAACCATAGCCTTGACTAAATGGACCTTTTTTGGCAAAGTAATGTCTCTGCTTTTGAATATGCTATCTAGGTTGGTCATAACTTTCCTTCCAAGGAGTAAGCATCTTTTAATTTCATGGCTGCAGTCACCATCTGCAGTGATTTTGGAGCCCAGAAAAATAAAGTCAATGACTGTTTCCACTGTTTCCCCATCTAATTGGCATGAAGTGATGGGACCAGATGTCATGATCTTCGTTTTCTGAATGTTGAGCTTTAAGCCAACTTTTTCACTCTCCTCTTTCACTTTCATCAAGAGGCTTTTTAGTTCCTCTTCACTTTCTGCCATAAGGGTGGTGTCATCTGCATAACTGAGGTTATTGATATTTTTCCCAGCAATCTTGATTATTAATCCTCAAATAAAATTCACAAGACTCAGTCTGGTGGATGCTCTATGATAACTGCCTCCTTACCAGTCTCTGATCCAGCAATATCCCTCATTCATTTTCCTGTTCCTTGTCACCAGCAGAATCTCCATTCCTGTTCAAGCCAATCAGCTTATCTTCTTTATTATGATAGGTTCTTTCCTTCCTTGGAATGACCATTTAATTGCATCCTCCTCCTCGAAATTCTTCATCACATCTTCCCTCACCTCCCATTCTACCATGCATAAAAAAAATGTCCAGTCTCTTTCCATCATCATAAAAATCCTAATGGCTGATGTCATTTTATTTTGATCCTCCATTTAACACTTAGAGGTTTAGATTACATAAGAGTCAAACCCACTATAACACTGTATAGAGGTGATACAAGGAAGGAAGGAGGAAAGAAGAAAATGCAATTAGCAGGAAATTATAAATTGATAAGAACTAATAAAGAAGCTAGTGTATTGTTGTTCTTAGATATCCAGAAAGTTAAATTATCTTGTAATGAGAATAAAGTGCTTATTAAGAATTATCCCCATCCCAACCAATCCATAGATAGACCCTCCTGAGACGCAGGCCTCTGCAGATCTTCACTAAGCTCCCAGTTACCAGCCCATGGTCCTATTTCTAACAGAGTAAAGCATCCTTATCACCATACGTTACACATCCTGACAGTGAAATTGCTGCCAAGAAGCTATGCTTTCCCAAAGGGGTGCTAAACACCTATGGCAGCAAAATGTGTACATCTGCCTGTAACTTTCTCATAAGTAATTGAACATTATTTAGGAAATACACTTAGAAATAAATGGAAGGCAGACTTCCCTGGTGGCTCAGATGGTAAACAATCTGCCTGCAATTCAGGAGACCCAGGTTCGTTCCCTGGGTTGGGAAGATCCCCTGGAGAAGAAAATGGCTATCCACTTCTTGCCTGGAGAATTCCATGGACAGAGGAGCCTGATGAGCTACAGCCCATGGGGTCGCAAAGAGTCGGACATGACTGAGTAACACTTTCACTTTCACTTTTCAAGAATTTAAGGCAATAACAGCTTTGGTTCAGGATCTCAACTGTGATCTCAACTCCTCCTAACATACTCATCTCTCCTCTTGTAGGGGCTGAAATGAAGAACTAGCTGATAAGGACTTTTTTCTCTCCACAGAGGAGCTATGCATAAACCATTGCCTCCCAACTCCCCAAGTTATTTTTCATCCCTTACAGTCCTCAGGCATTTTTTGCCACACTAACATCACAGTAGGTCTTCTTTTGTCCCATACGTTGTGTAAAAATTTACTCGAAATGGATCATACACACATATAAAACATAAAACTATAAAACTCATAGAAAAAAGTATAGGAGAAAGTTTTTCAGGAAGTAGGGCTAGGCATAAAGAGGCCTCAGACTTGACACTAAAAATAAAATCCATAAAGAGAAAACTGGATAAATTGGATTTCATCAAAATTTAAAATTTTGCTCTGAAAAAGAATTTGTTAAGAGGATGAAAAGTTAAGCCATAGACTAGAAAAAGATATTTGTAAACTACACATCCCCAAGAAAGGCTATAATCTAGAATATATACAGAACTCTCAAATCCAACAATAGAAATACCAAAAAAAGAAAATCCAATTAGAGAGTTAAAAAATCATGAAAATGTATTTAATCAAAAAGGATATAAAGACAGAAAAAAAGCATATGAAAAGATGTTCAACAATATTAGTTGTTGGGAAAATAGAGTCACAATGAGATATAACCCATCAGAGATTTACTTATCAGAACACCTAAAATAAAAATAGTGACAACACTATATGCCGGTGAGGATGCAATGAAACTGGATCATTCATACATTGCTGGTGGGGAGGTAAAAAGGCACAACCATTATTAAGTAAAATAAGGCTTAGAGCACAAAGATTCAACTTTTACAGCCTAAGGGTTGAACACAAGCACTGGCATATCATGACAGGTGACCTGATAACCAGGTCAGCTGCTAAATGACCAATCAATGTGTGTGATACACAGGACAGAGGGATGGTTCACATTTTGTCAGAGCAAAATTTCATCACGTTGCTCAGAACAATGCAGGGTTTAAAACTTACCAATGGTTTACTTCTAGAATCTTCCACTTAATATTTTTAGACCAACGTGTTAACTACACAGACCATGGGTAACAAATCATAAAAAGCAAAACTGTACTTGGGGGTGTGGGGCAGGGGGTTACTGTATATTTTCTAAGATGTTTCCATTGAGAAACTGGGTTAAGAGTAAATGGGATCCTCTGTACTATTTCTTATAAATTCTTATGAATCTACTATTATCTCAAAAATATATGTATATTAAAGAGAGAATTCCCTGGAGGTATAGTGGTTAACAGTCCATGCTGTCACTACCAAGAGCCCAGGTTTGATCCCTGGTCAGGGAATTAAGATCCTGCATATCTCGCATGCCACTCAGGGCAGACAAGAAAGACATTAGAGAATAAATAAGAGCATCTGCACATAAATCATGATGATATGTTTTCCCAGAACACATACAGAAAGCAGACACAGCAGATTAAACTGACCACATGCTGGTAGAAGAGATAGAGAGAATGGAGGGATAAATGAGCATAAAAGATCTATCTTGTTAATAGGAGAAAAAGTTTTACATTTTAAAAAATACTCTTAATTCAGTGGGTTCACACTGGCTCATTACAGGCTATCTGACTAGCCAGGAGTAGCCTGTGACACAAGACCTATAACTCCTTATTGAACACATTCAAAGTCAGAAATTAAGGGTCACAGACAAAACGAGATCACTCTATGAAGATATGATACCCATGGAGTTCCAGATATACTCATGCGTGCATGTGTAGTTGCTCAGTCGTGTCAACTCTTTGCAACCATGGACAGTAGTGCACAGGCTCCTCTGTCCATAGGATTATCCGGGCCAGAATACTGGAGTGGGTTGCCATTTTCTCCTCCAGGGATCTTCCTGTTCCAGAGATCAAACCGACATCTTTCACTTCTCCTACATTGGTAGACAGATTCTTTACCACTGAGCCACCTGGGAAGCCCAGATAGATATCATATAATTGGCTCAGGTAAGTTTGAAATATATATATCCATTTTGGCTCTAGGTGTCAAGTATTTACACAACCACTAATGTAATTTGAGTCATCATGTCACCATAGTAACCAGTAAGTTTGCATTTCCCATGTTTGGGGCAGTTATGCTAACTGGCTTATTTTAGTTGTTTAGATAATTAATTTGTAAAGGGTGGCACTAGTGGTAAAGAACCCGACTGCCAATGCAGGAGACACAGGAGACATGGGTTCAATCCCCGGGTCAGGAAGATCCCCTGGAGAAGAAAATGGCTAGCCACTCCAGTACTCTTACCTGGAGAATTCCATAGACAGAGGAGCCTTGTAGGCTACTATTAGTCACATAGAATTAGACAGGACTAATTAAGTATTGCCATTAAATAATAAATCAGGTTAAGATTAATAAACTAATATTATTTTTAATTTTTAATTGAAGTGTAGTTGTTTTACAATGTGTTAATTTCTTTCATTGTTCTTTGCTCAGTCACTAAACTGTGTCCAATTCTTTGCAACCCCATGGACTGCAGCACTCCAGGCTTCCCTGTCCTTCACTATTACCCAGAGTTTGCTCACACTCATGACCATTGAGTTAGTGATGCTATCCAACCATCTCATCCTCTGTCACCCCCTTCTCCTCCTGCCATTGATCTTTCCCATCATCAGGGTATTTTGCAATGAGTAGGCTCTTCACATCAGGTGGCCAAAGTATTGGAGCTTCAGCTTCAGCCCTTCCAATGAACATTCAGGGTTAATTTACTTTATGGTTGACTGGTTTGATCTCCTTGCTGTCCAAGGGACTCTCAAGAGTCTTCTCCAGCACTACAATTTGAAAGCATCAATTCTTCAGCACTCGGCTTTCTTTATAGTCCAACTCTCACATCCGTACATGACTACGGGAAAAATCATAGTTTTGACTATATGCACCTCTGTCAGTAAAGTGATGTCTCTGGTTTTTAATATGCTGTCTAGGTTTGTCATAACTTTTCTTCCAAGAAGTAAGCGTCTTTTAATTTCATGGCTGCAGTCACTGTCCACAGTGATTTGGAGCCCAAGAAAATAAAATCTGCACTGATTCCATTTTTCCGCCATCTACTTGCCATGAAGTGATGGGACCGGATGCCATGACCTTAGTTTTCTGAATGTTGAGTTTCAAGCCAACTGTTGCACTCTCCTCTTTCACCTCCATCAAGATGCTCTTTAGTTTCTCTTTGCTTTCTGCCATTAAGATGGTATCATCTGCGTATCTGATGTTGTTGATATTTCTTTCTACAATAAAGTGACTCAGTAACACATATATACATTGCCTTTTATAATCTTTTTCATTATGGTTTATCACAGGATAGCAAATACAGTCTCCTGTGCTATAAAGTATAACCGTGTTGTTTATAAACTAATATTATTGTTACGTCTTAGTTCTCATTTAAATTTTCTGTAAAAGCATTAGGTCTAAAGAAAGAAGAGGATTGTTTTCTGCTAAGGATTTTTAGCAGAAACCCTTAGATTTTAGGATTTTAAAAGTAGATATTTTAAGTAAGAAACTATGGGGAAAATTGTTTGCAAGCTTCAGACCTGGAGCTCTGAGAAGACTATCAATTCTTTTCTAGGTGTATGAGAAAACAGAAAGTTTAACAAACGCAGGCCCATTTGATCTTTAAGAATGTATTCAATTAACAAACTTCAATTCAGCAACTCTATATGCCAAGAACAACATCAGGTATTGGTGAAATATACAAATCAGACATAACCTCTATCCTCAAAGAGCTCAAAATCGAGTACAGAAGACAAGTGAACAGAAAATTATGATTTCATGTCGAAAGGAATAAATGAAGATGTGAGCAAAATCCTGGTAAAAGTGAGCAAAGAGTGGGTAGTAACCTGTTCTGAGGGAGTCAAGCAGAAAGTGATATTCAAACAGTTTGAATATCACTAAAATGAAAAAAGTGTTTGAGTGACAGAGAGGGAAAGTAGTGCATTTGAGATCGGGGACAGGTATACACCCAACTTTGAAGACACGACCAAAAAGTGACATCTTTCTCACCTCAGGTTCTAAATGAGAGTTCTAGTTAGGGTTTTCTGGTCTCTATGCAGTCTAGAGAAAATCTCAGCAAGGTGAGGAATCCAGGCATGTCTGAAGGCTGGCCATCTTTCCCTCTCTAAGTCCCCCATGTCAGTCTTCTGCTTCTCTCACTGCTGTTTCAACCTCTTCCCTTTCCTGACCAATTGCCTCTGAGTCTCTCTACCTCATAAATCTTCATGATCATAAACTCATAACGACCACTGCACCCCAACTAATCCTAACTTTCAAGTCATCCATATTTGGATGCCTTCAAATTCCTGACACAGAAAATCTAATTGGCCCACTCTGTTTTCAGACATGTCCACTGAACATCATGAAGATGTCACGTGGTGATGATGACCCAGAAGACCCAGCATCTCATGTGGATAAAGGAGGCATAGTCTCCCTTTCTACTCTTCCTTCAATACTGAGATGGCTTGCTGACTGTTCTGGATTCATATTTCCAGATTGAGGGGTTCCATCATTTCAGTCTTTTGCAACACTGGCTACATGTTACAACAGTACTAAGATCTATTTTAAAATACTGATGCCAAGGCACTGTCCCCAGAAATTCTGATGTAATGAATTGGTCTTGGAGTAAGGTTCCCCAAGGGATTTTCTTATGTACACATATCAAGAAACAGAACCTTTGTGTACTGTCGGGAAGGAGATGATAAGCTTCCTGGGCCAGTGACTAATAAAGTCCTTCCAGCTTTGCTCATTGTCATCAGCCACATACCCAGGGGCTCTTTGACAACATCCAGCTGATCCTTCAATCTCTCAGGCACATATTGTCAAAAAACAGACAGAATTGCCTCAAGGAAAGGAAATAGCGTGTTTTCTCATACCTGCATCACTCCCTTTGGAAACACAGATGTGACGGATTATAGAACAGGGAATAAGCTGATGAAGAAGACAGGACAGTGTGTGATGGGCTAACTCTCACTGGACTTCCTGTACTCTGCTAACGGGTGGTGATGTTAGCCATTCATGGCTTATGCAGGGATCCCGGGTCACCTAATCTTGACAAGCACCCTTCCTCCCCACGACCTCAGCTCCCTCTTTGGCTCAGAAAGTTCCTTCAAGGCTCAGTGAGGGACATCTTCTCTCTCATTCTAGCCTCTAACAAGGTCATAAAAGTAAAGAAATAGATTGCCATCTCTCCATCTGGATCATCCGCCTGGTTAAAAAATACTGTGGGGGGAGGAGCAGATAGGTTTCCTGGGGTGCCCCTCTCAGGAGTTTGAGAAACAGTGCCTTCCTCAATAACTAGGGGTGGACACAATCCTGTCAAGGCTATTCCAGAACCGGCAGTCACAAGGTTAATTTTCTGTCCCAAAGGCTCATGTCTCCTGAATCATCCAAAAACAACACTGTGGACTAATCCAATGTCCCAAGGTTTCTTGGCTCAGCCCAGCAGCCGGATATTTATTCTGGTCTTGGACTTTCAGGGTCAACATATGGAAGTGAGACAAAGCAGCAGACACACAGTTCTGCAGAAAGACCCCGACTTACATTAACAACTCCGATACACAGAACCATGCTCAGGCACATCAGACTTGATCACTCAGCTAACGCAGGAAGTCACACACGTGTGCTTGAACTACATTCCCCACTCCCCATCTCATGACTCATCGTCAACACTTACACAAATGTGTGTCAGAGGGGAATATGGGGAGCAACTGAAGCTGTCTACATCTCCTTTCTCACCTCCTTAGATATCATCCTATCCATCCAGAGATGTAATGCTTTGCTGTGGAGGAGGCAGTGTATTTACTTCAGGAGTGACCTAGCTCGTCCCACTGCTCTTCTCTCCACCTAGTGGAAGAAAGGGAAGGGACCGCATCTCCTGGCATAGGAGTGAATCTACACGGTGAAGGCAGGAAGTAGGCCTCAGACATTTCAATGAAAAGAAAGATTTTTCTCAAGTTCTCATCCCTGCCACTAGATCAACATTGGCCACCATGGAGGAAAGCTAAGAATCCTATTTCAATACACCTCTCCCTTTCAGCCTTCTCGTATTTATTTGCCAGACGTCATCTCATTTATCCACTTCCAGGAGTTGGCAGTTGCCACTGTGATGACAGGCACGCCCCCCTGTTCTCTCCTTTCATCCTTCCCAAGATCTCCCCGAGATTGAGGAAGTTCATCAGACAAGATAGCAATCACTTCCCTATGCCGGAAGGTCACAGCTGGGCCATGCTCAGGGTAATTCTAGGAATTGAATGCTGACAATATCCTGAGATAATGCTTAGCTTTCCCCAGAGCCTAGGTAAATTGTATAGTTAGGGGACAGACTGCCTGATGCTGAAGCTGAAACTCCAATACTTTGGCCACCTGATGCAAAGAACTGACTCATTGGAAAAGACCCTGATGCTGGAAAAGATTGAAGGCAGAAGGGGATGGCAGAGGATTAGATGGTTGGATGGCATCACCAACTCAATGGACATGAATTTGAGTAAGCTCCGGGAGTTGGTGAGGGTAGCAAAGCCTGGCGTGCTGCAGTCCACGGGGTCTCAAAGAGTCAGATGCGACTGAACTGAACTGAGACTGCCTGTAATTAAGATCTCCTTTCTGTCTCCTATTTTCCACCTTATACAACTGGTCATCCAGTTTATGCCAAGATCTGGGCTGAGGGAAGATAATGACGGCTCAGAACCCATCGTGATTCTTCATGGATGGACAACCCGTGCTGAGTGCAATGAGCTGTGTGCCTTCCATGATTCAGGTCCCAACATTTCAACAGAGACCTATTGTTCTCCCAGGTCTCATGATCACATGCATCTGTTCCAAAAAGAATTCTGAGCTCTACTCTACACCAAAAACTGGAGATAGAAAGGAAGACTATAGCACAAAACCTGACCTCAGGGAACTCAAAGTATTACATGAAGCTCTGAGATTATATTCTTTAAAATATTTAAGTATAGTTTGAATTATTTTTCATTATGAGTGCTGCTGCTGCTGCTGCTAAGTCACTTCAGTCGTGTCCAACTCTGTGCAACCCCATAGACAGCAGCCCACCAGGCTCCTCCATCCATGGGATTCTCCAGGCAAGAGTACTGGAGTTGGTTGCCATTGCCTTCTCTGAGCACACTGCTACATATATCCTTTGAACAAAATTATGAGTACTCATTACTTAATCACATCCATCTCATTAGCTACTTTGCTTTCTATTCATTAATCTTGACAGTCATTCTTACAGTTAATTACCTTCATCAACTTAACACTCACTAGTTGGATACAGTAGTCAGTTCAGATTGAAGCAGAGAGATGCAGGATTCTAAGATCAGTTCCCCAGAAAAAAGTGTATCCATGGATTATATGATATGATATCTGATATGTGAAGATATGAGAAAAGAATTTAAAGTAGGTATATAGAAGTTCATGCAAATGGAAATAAAACATTACTTTTGTTCTGAAAAAAAAAAAAAATCCAAACCAGAAAAGGAATAAAACCATACTTAACCCACAGTGAATTAAATTTTCATAATAATAATGATATAGTCACTGAACATTGGTTTAACTAAAATAGCAATAATTTATGTGAGAATGAGAGGGAGAAAGTGTGTCTAAAAGAATTAAGTCCACAGTTATCACAACAGAAAATGAATTAAAATTTTAAAACTGATAAATCAATTGATAGCATTATAACCTTATCATCAGGTTGTGTGGAAATAATTATCAGGAAAGTTAAAAGTGATCTTCTCTGTGAAACAGCACTGGCTATGTGGGAGGGGAATGGGTAGACACTTAGTTTTTCAGTACATCTCCTTTAGTACTATTTGATTTTTCAAAACATGCATACGTTTTAGTTTGATTTTAAGACCTACTTTTCCTTCCAGGTGACTATTCTAACTACACTTGACTCTGACATGCTACCGAGATTCAGGATATTTAGAAGCATCAGTAACTGAGTGACCAGTATGGAGTTCTGGCAACTTAGCCAATCATAAGTTCTTGACCACAGAAACCAAGGCCAAGGAAAGGACAAATAATTATTAATACGTACGTTCCCTGCCAATGACAAAGCATAAAACCATGGTCCATAGAATAATAATGATATTCAAAGGTATGCCTCACTCAATATATCGGAAATTCAGTCTGGGCTACTGTCAAAGACAGAACTGTCAGAGGGATTGAATGGAAGGTCCAGTAACACAGCATGGTAGACTGCAGCCCTCTAAAGATCTCATGCGGGCCCAAGCCAGCCTATGAATTGGAGGAAATAGAATATAGAGACAACAGTTACAAGCTAGTTTGGTAACTAAAGTGAAAACTTTTGAGGATGTGAACTAATGTGACCAAGAAAGACATGCAAGAAGGGTCAGGGGGGATAAAGGAAGGTCTCCAAATGAGTTGACAGCTATGATCCATCTTTCTCTCTCTCTTGCTCTATACAAATAAGAGGCTCTAGTTTTCCTACCTGGTGGGCTGGAGAAATGATGTTAGCAGCAAGACAAAAAGACTGAGTAGGGCCAGTTTGGGGTACACTGAGTGACAGCATTAATGACACATCCAGATGGAAGTGAATGACAGGCAATTGGAAAGAGGGTCAGGAGCTCAGTAATGAAGTCAGGTCTGGACATTGAGATACTTCAGCACCAAAGGGATGCTTCAGACAGGAGAAAGAATATAGACAAAAAATGTCCATAAATAATCATTTTTCCCAAACTTAGAATTTTTAATTTTGTATTGGAGTTTTAGAAAAGGCAGAGGAACCAGAGACCAAATTGCCAACATCCACTGAATCATCAAAAAAGCAAGAGAATTTCAGAAAAATGCCTACTCCTGCTTCATTGACTGTGCTAAAGCCTTTGACTGTAGATCAAAACAAACTGTGGAAAATTCTGAAAGAGATGTGAATACCAGACCACCTTGCCTGCCTCCTGAGAAATCTGTATACAGGTCAAGAAGCAACAGTTAGAACTGGACATGAAATAACGGACTGGTTCCAAATTGGAAAAGGAGTATGTTAAGGCTGTATATTGTCACCCTGCTTATTTAACTTATATGCAGAGTACATCATGAGAAACACTGGGCTGGAAGAAGCACAAGCTAGAATAAGATTACTGGGAGAAATATCAATAATCTCAGATATGCAGATAACAGCACTCTTATGGCAGAAATCAAAGAGGAACTAAAGAGCCTCTTGATGAAGGTGAAAGAGAAGAGTGAAAAAGTTGGCTTAAAACTCAACATTCAGAAAACTAAGATCATGGCATTCATCACTTCATGGCAAATAGATGGGGAAACAATGCAAACAGTGAGAGAATTTATTTTCTTGAGTTCTAAAATCATAGCAGATGGTGACTGCAGCCATGAAATTAAAAGACACTTGCTCCTTGGGAGAAAAGCTATGACAAAACTAGACAGCATATTAAAAAGCAGAGACATTACTTTGCTAACAAAGGTCCATACAGTCAAAGCCATCATTTTTCATACAGTAGTCATGTATGAATGTGAGAGTTGGACTATAAAGAAAGCTGAGCACCAAAGAATTGATGCTTTTGAACTGTGGTATTGGAGAAGACTCTTGAGAGTCCCTTGGACTGCAAGGAGATCAAACCAGTCCATCCTGAAGGAAATCAGTCCTGAATATTCATTGGAAGGACCGATGCTGAAGCTGAAACTCCAATACTTTGGCCACCTGATGGGAAGAACTGACTCTTTGGAAAAGACCCTTATGCTGGGAAAGATTGAAGGCAGGAGGAGAAGGGATGACAGAGGATGGGAAGGTTGGATGGCATCACCAACTCGACGGACATGAGTTTGAGCAAGCTCTGGGAGTTGGTGATGGACAAGGAGGCCTGGCATGCTGCAGTCTATGGAGCCGCAAAGAGTTGGACACGGCTGAGGGGCTGAACAACAACAATTGAGGCATAGCTGATTAACGACGTTGTGGTAGTTTCAGGTGAACGGTGAAAAGATTCAACCGTACACATACATGCATCCATTCTCCCCTAAATGCTCCTCCCATCCAGGCTGGCACATAACATTGAGAAGAGTTAGTGCTATACACTAGGTCCTTGTTGGTTATCTATTTTAAATATAGTAGTGTGTACATGACCCTCCCAAAGTCCCTAACTATCCCTCCCCCCAGCAACCGTAAGTTTGTTTTCTAAGTCAGTGAGTCTGTATCTGTTATGAAGTGAGTTAATATGTATCATTTCCTTTTAGAGTCTACCTATAAAGGACGCCATACCATAGTCCCCCTTCTCTGTCTGACTTACTTCATTCAGTGTGACACTCTCTAGGTCTATCCATGTTACTGCAAATGGCATTATTTCATTCTTTTTAATGGCTGAATATTATGACATCTTCTTTATCCATTCCTCTGTCGATGGATATTTAGGTTGCTTCCACGTCTTGGCCATTGTAAATAGTGCTTCAAAGAACATTGAGGTGCATGTATCCCTTCAGATCATGTTGTTCTCTGGATATATGCCCAGGAATGGGATTGCAGGGTCATATGGTAGCTCTATTTTTGGTTTAAGGAACCTCCATACTGTTCTCCATAGTGGCTGTACAAATTTACATTTCCACCAACAGTGTAGGAGGGTTCCTTTTTCTCCACACCCTCTCCAGGACTTATTTGCGGGTTTTTTGATGATAGCCATTCTGACTGGGGTGAAGTGATATCTCATTGTAGTTTTGGTTTGCATTTCTCTAAACCCTAGCAATGCTGAACATCTTTTCATGTGCCTATTGGCCATCTATGTGACTTCTTTGGAGAAATGGGAAAGCTTTGTTTATGATGTCGGGGAAAAAGAGAAAGTCCTAATAAGAAAGTGATCCTTCTCTTTTTGCCATGGTGTTTGTTATTGTTGCTGGTTGGTTGTTGTTGTTTTTGTGTGTTGTTGTTGTTGTTCCATTCATTTACTTCAAAGAAAAGAAAAGCAAACAAGTGACCAATTTTGCCATCTTGAGCTAAAAGGCCATGCTAGCAAAGACCCTAATGGAGTTGTAAAGGATAAAAGCCCAAAGGAAGAGAACAATTCTGGGATTTGATTATTTTAGCACTTCCCTGGCACTGCCTCATTTTTAGCCAGTTGAGGTCCCTGGAAATTATGCACGAGCTAAAGGACATGATGAGCTAGAAGCTGTGACAGAGGGGAATGGGGTTTGCCTGGTTTGCTTGGGAATGAAGGGCTTCACCAGGACACAAGACTTCCAGTGCCTGGACTGAGAAAGTTCTGAGGAAAACATGATGAACATGTCACCCTCAATGAGAGTAAAATAAAGAAATTGGGAAGCAATGCCATGGGGTATCTAAGAATCGGACACGACTGAGCGACTTCACTTTCACTTTTCACTTTCATGCATTGGAGAAGGAAATGGCAACCCACTCCAGTGTTCTTGCCTGGGGAATCCCAGGGACAGGGGAGCCTGGTGGGCTGCCGTCTATGGGGTCGCACAGAGTCGGATACAACTGAAGCGACTTAGCAGCAGCAGCCATAGCTCTCTTACAAACTATTTCTCCAAATTTCCTCAAAATTCATCCAGAGGTGGGAAGCAGACATTTATTGAGAAAGTGTGGATAAGTTCTGTCTATGTGAAACTAAGATGATCAAAACTCGTGTTCACTGGGAGGTTTGACCAACAGCCTTTCACTAATGGAATCAGAGCCCCAAAGACCTAATCAGGGAAAGGGTCTGGAGGAGGGGGACAGCAAAAGGACCCAGCCATACATACACATGTATCCATTCTCCCCTAAATTCCCCTCCCATCCAGGCTGCCACATAACATTGAGTAGAGTGCCCTGTGCTATACACTAGGTCCTTGCTAGTTCTCCATTTTAAATATAGCAGAGTGTACCTGTCAATCCCAAACTACCTAACTATCCCTTCCATTGTTAATCAGCTATATTCCAATATAAAATGAAAAGTAAAAAAAAAAAAAAGCTAAAAGAAAGTGCCTGAACTCTAATCCCTACAGATTCCACAAGGCAGAAGATAGGGTTGGGTAAGGAGGGCAAGGGGCTTGGACTGGGACAGTGCCAGGCTGGCAAACGGAAAGCTGGGAATAATAGTTTCATACAACTGAAGTGGTTAAAATGGCAAGGAAGCCAAGACAGGTGGATTAAAATGACCTCTGACACAAGGCCATTATTTAGTGTGCAAAACCAGGAAGAACAGCCTGTCTCCTGTCCTGGGACATATTCATGACATAAGCCATCCTGAAGATCCTGTTGATTTTTCCTGTAGAGGCAGAAACTGTCTAACAGGGCATGTTGAAAGGTTAAGAGTCCCCTGAAGGGAATTCCAAACCACCCCTTCCTTCCGGCCCTTCAGAAACTGGGTAGGGCAAAGCCAGCTCATCCTCATGAGCTTAGTTGAGCTGCTGGGTTAGACTTTAGTCTAAGGGAACACAGCTTGGCCACGAAGATTAAACTGGAATTTTAAACTGTGAGAGGCAGCATGGTATAATGAGAAGAGGCTGGCTTTTGCAATTAAAGAGACCCAGACATTAATCTGGTCTGGCCGCTTCCTACCTGTGTCATCTTAGGTAAACTGACTTGTAACACTGGTTTAAAAATACATATCTCAGGGTGGGAGGTAGGAGGGAGATTCAAGAAGAAGGAGGGGACATATGTAACACCTATGGTTAATTCATGTTGATGTATGACAGAAATCAAAACAATATTGTAAAACAATCATCAATCAATTAAAAATAAATAAATATTTTAAAACATGCATGTCTCACAAGTGGCTTTGTGGAACAGAGACACAACCATATGAAAATGTCAAGCTGGTGCTAATATGTAAGGAAGGGAACGTCCCTTCTGCCTCCATAGAGTCGCCCAACTCCCTGAATGTGTATGACAATGGGAGTGTGATTGCGGGGGTGTGGCTGTGCGTATGTGTGTGGTTAATTGTGTGTATGTGTGCAAGACAGTGTATTTGTGTGTGGCCGTATCTCTGTGTGCACGTTGCTTTGCACACAATACACTCACCAGGAACTCCAGGATTCCCATGGCATGTGGAAAGGATCAACACTTTTCTGGACCTGAAAGACAGTGTATTTATGCGTGTGTGTGTACGGCTGTGTGTGTGTAACAGTGGGGGATGACTGCTTGAGTGTGACTGTGTGGGGCTGTGGGTGTGGAGGTGGCTGTGTATGTGTGACTATATGTGTGACTGTGTATAGATGTGGCTGTGGGGGGGATTGTGTATGTGTATGATTGTGTGTGATTATGTGCATCAGTGCTGACCACATGATTATGCCTGTGTGTGTGAGTGTGTGTATCTTCAGAGGACGCCCTGGCTTAGCATCTGAATGGGGAGCAGAAACCCGTTCTTCCTCCTCGTCATTCCTCAGCAACCCTCTGTCCACTGGTTGCTGCAGCTCTGAAACCAAGGCCAGACAAGCTCAACTTCTCCATCTCCACTCAGACTCCCAGCTCAAAAGCACACTGGTGGCTCCCACTCTGTTGTGAAAAGGGCTGGAACACATTTCTTTCCCACTCCAGAAGGACTGGAAGCTCCCTCCACCTCTGAGACATTCTGCTCCAGAGCCCTCTCTCTGTCATAGTTGGCCCACAGATCAGAAGTCATCCCCCAAACCCCAGAGACTCGGTTCCCCTTGATGACAAGGCGCCTGAGGCCCTCCTTCCATCCACCTCAAGCCCTGTCTCTCGGACCTCACCTCTGTCCTCTGTATGCACTTTGCTGCACACGCAACACACTCATCAGGAACTATGAGACTCCCACAGTACATGGCAAAGATGAACACTTTTCTGGAACTGCAAGTTCAAAGAAACTCTTTAGAAGAGCAAGCTTACAGCACAAAGCTACTGAAGGGAAGAAATTCTTGCACCTCCCAAAACAGCAGAGTCCAGAACTAGAGAGCTTCACGTCTCCACCTGGTTCCCTGGCCTCCCTCGTGGCTGGGCAGGCAGGAAGTGGATGAGGGACATGACAAGAAACAGCCTGCCTCACCAGTTTCTGGACAATCAAACCTTTGTTCCAAGGTTGCTGACCTAGGATGCCTGGAAAGAACCAGACTCTAGAAGGGAAGAGGGGTGGAGGGATGAATGTGAAATAAATACACACCTACCAGAGGTGGAAAGTCAGTCCCTTAAACAGGGTTAATGGAAGGTTCCATTCTCCTGAACAGGGCTGGCTGGGAGGGGAGGCAATTTTACAGCTTTCTTGGTTCTTCTGCATTTGCACACGACAGGCTGTCTTGGGTCTCAATTTCTCCTCATTGTTCTCCTCCTTGAGCATAAATAAATGCTAGGGAAGATTGCTTACCAACTCAGAGGGATCTGAAGGTCAGGGTGCACTGAGTTCTCAGCAAACACCCCAGGGAGATGCCAAAAAGCTGCCGGGTTACACTGAAATTGTCAAGATTGTCATCTATTTAACAGGAAAAACAGGAAGTGAGAGATAAGAAATTCCTCACCACCTAAAGACTCATATCCTATTGGAAGATAAATCATAAAGAAATACCTAGTAAAATGCTGGGGAATACGTGTGATGGATAAAAATAAAGCATAGAAAAGGGTGAAGAGCCTGGAATTGATTATTTAAACAAAGTTATGGATGGAAGAGCTCCCTCAGAGTGAAAATCTCAGCAGAGTGAGCCAGTCATTCACATAACTAAGGGAGAGGTTGTTGTGCAGGACAGAGGCTCCTAGGCAAGAATTTGCTTTGGCTTGTTGAAAGAAGAGCAAGAAGACCAAGGCAAATGAAGCAGAATAAGGAAGAGGAAGAGCAATAAGTGTTTGGAAAATTCTGCAGTGACCAGATCTCCTAGGTGTCTCTGGCAAGGAGCTTGAAGACTTACATTAAATCCTTTCCACTTTTGCCTGATTAACCCAACAGGAACAGCATTTGAATGGAAGCAAGCATTATTCCAAGTAGAGGTCAAGAAGACTTAAAGTCATCCCAAATTGAAATGCAACATTTTTGACAATTTAAATTGCTTCCTAGCAACTGAAGAGGGAACAAATGACATATCCAGACTGTGGGTGGGTCGGTACCCTATTCTCAAACAACACCAAACATGTTGTTCAGTCACTCAGTTGCGTCGGACTCTTTGTGACCCCATGAACTGTGGCACACCAGGCCTCCCTGTCCTGCACCATCTTCCAGAGTTCTCTCAAACTCATGTCCATTGGGTCAGTGATGCCATCCAACCATCTTATCTTCTGCCATCCCCCTCTCTTCATGCCTTCCATCTTTCCCAGCATCAGAGTCTTTTCAGTGAGTTGACTCTTCAGTGGCCAAAGTATTGGAGCTTCAGTTTCGGCATCAGTCCTTCCAATGAATATTCAGGGTTTATTTCCTTTAGGAGTAACTGGTTTGACCTCCTTGCATCCAAGGACTCTCAAGAGTCTTCTCCAACACCATAGTTTGAAAGCATCAATTATTCAGTGTTCAACCTTCTTTATGGTCCAACTCTCACATCCGTATATGACTACTGGAAAAACCAGAGCTTTGACTATACAGACCTTTGTCAGCAAAATGATGTCTCTGCTTTTTAATACACTGTCTAGGTTGGTCACAGCTTTTCTTCCGAGGAGATAGCATCTCTTAATTTCATGGCTACAGTCACCATCTGCAGTGATTTTGGAGTCCAAGAAAAAGTCTG